>NW_009936027.1:34213-58902 GCF_000696875.1 Nestor notabilis
CATCAAGTCATTTTTTTTTTTTACATTTTCCTTTATTTTTAATATTCTGGGGGAAAAAATGAGGGGGCTCTTGCTTTCATATATCTTTCCTAACTTCTTGGAAACCACTTTAAAACATGGACCACCACACTGGACATGGTATTCCAGCACTGATCTCAGTAGTGTCTAATACAGAAGCACTGGCACACCATTTTTATTGTCTGCTCACTGTTTGCATGCATCACTTCCCTCAGAGCTCATGAGAAGTCTTGGCACTACAACCCACAAGCACTGCAGGGAATTTTGCCCTCCTTGCTTATTGATTTTCAGGAATGCAACTAGAGGAAATATATTTTAATGAGACCAGTTTACCAGGAAATCAAGGTATGCCTACATGACTGCTATGTCCTTATGATGTAGTCTGCATCATCCTCATGTTTTAACATCAGCGATTTCACAGTGGTGAAATTATCAAATATCAGATTTTCTACTGACCCCTCTAAAACCTGTCATCAACAGCCAGGCAATAATTTTAAAGTTCACTGAATCAGAATAGGCCATACCTCTACCAAAAATAAAAAAAAAGGAGGGGGTGGGGGGTGCGGCAAGTAACTACACCAATTTTATACAGGGAAAAATAGCTGTGAGAAAAGGAAATAAATTGAGCATAAGTTCACAAAGAGTTAGGCTTTTGAAAGCCTAACTAAAGCAACTAAAACATGAAGATATTTTGAAACAAGTCATTCTTGTGAAATCTGAGTGGTAAACAGTTTGAAAATCAGATCTGGATTGGGAGTTGAGTGAAGGAGTTGCCAGAGATGGGAAAGGAAAAGAAAAGCAGTGATCTCAATGAGTATGTTTCTTAATCAAATCACATTCATGGAGTAGCAACACACGCTGATGCAGAATACAGCTGACATTTGTATTATGAGCCACTCATGACTGGAACCCCAACAGCTGACCTCTCCATCTAATGAAACACAGAGAATGAGAAAACCTCATGCTTATTCATGATGCACTGTACTTTTCCCCACCTCTATTATTGCCTGTATTTGGGACAGTGCCAGCATCGGTACACGTGCAAAGTATATTGTGCCAATAAACAGAAGAGAATGGTGCCAACTTAAAGCAAAAATATCCTTCTTAATCTGTTTTCAGAATTTTTCACTGGAAACAAACTGTCAGACATGAGGTAAGCGAGCTTTAAGAAACTGGCTTAACCTCTCTGAAACTGATGCCTGACTAATACCTGCAACATCTCTAATAACATGTGAAAATAATCCATTAAAAAAGAATTACAAAAACATTTTATACTTTAGCCAAACAGCAATGACAATGTTACAAGAGCACAGATTTCCTCCTACTGCAGCAGATCCATCATTTACTATCATGCTGATGTTCTAGCAGTAAATGGAAGAAATAAAATCCTCAAAGTACATGTCATGGGGTGGTACAGAAAAAAGTGAGGGAATTCCCTCACCCCACCCAGGAGCCTAAAGTCTAGCACCCCCTGTTGCCGTGGCTTGCACAGCTATAGTTGTGTTACAGTATCAGATTATTATCACAGACTCCATGATTTCTTCAGCCAATGATTGTTGCAGCTTGAATACCTGGTGTAAAAATCATACATCTTTCTGCTTGCCTGAAAGTGAGTGCCCTTTAATTTCATTAAGCTCCCATGCTCCTTTAAAAACATAGTAAAACAGGAGAAAGGCTTAGAAATTCTCCTTGCAGCTTCTCATCTGAAATACCATAGATTTGTAAAGCTTTATCTCCTTCATATCCTTACTGTAGCAAAAAATACTTATTTTTCCACCTTTACACAACTGTATTTCTAACCAAGCCATAAAAGTCATTTTTCACACTTGCAGAAATCTGTCTGACACCCTACTCCAACACCATGTATCTCCAACTTCCTCCATGACAGCACATTGTCCTCACTGAACATACTTCTCTCATTTATAGGCTCATAGGAAAGCCTTTTGCGCAGACAGCTACCCCCCTCCAGACTAGTATGGTGACAGGGCAGTGAGTTGAACTATCCTAACTAAAAGTCTAGTGTTGGTTTTTCCTGTTAGTTTTATATTTGATAAACTTCTCTGCTGATCAAAAGGCAGTTTGATCTCATTTATTATGTATTCTCTGTACATAATAGCAGTCTGCTATTGCTCCTAAACAAAATATCCCAGTTTACCTATTTAGAATTTTAAACTGTAATGTTAGGATAAATACGTCACATTTATTTCACTCCTAGCAGTATAAAAGCTGCTGTTATCCTTGTTCAATAATTTATTTCTTTTTCCCCTAGGATATCTGCCATAGTTCATTATCCTCAATTGTTCTTTGCATTCAAATTTGCATACTAACTAGTCTTTCTCTGGTTTAGGATATCTTTACAAAAGGAAAGATCTGCCTTGCCAGAAGGCTGCCTTCTTTGGATTACAGTGGAACCTATTCCTGTGCAACATCTTCACTTCCTCAACACTGAGCCCTCCACTTCTTAATGTGCTTTCTTCACAAACCTATTAGGCCTTCTAACTTTATCCAGCTAGCTAATTGTGCTTATAACATGGGTTACACTGGAAAAAGCTGCTGGAGAATTTGAAGATAGAATCTTTGGACCAATCTTTGGACCAATCTGCTCACAGGAGCAGAGGTTCTCAGAGCATATATCAAACTAAACAAGCTTCCCATTAACAAGGCTTTACAAAAGCTATCCTGCTCTCAGCAGCTCAGCTCAGCATAGGGAGATTAAGAGACTGCTTTTTTTAAGTCACTCCCAGCACCTCTTACTCATTACTTAACTGGCCAGAAGTACAACACATTACTGAGTAAAATACACTTCCGCAAAAGTGCTAAACCACATCCTGATCTTGTCACAGGTTTTGAATCTACTTCTATATCTGAAATAAGCATTGTTTCTCACAACTGTACAAACAAGCAATAACGTAATTCATGAACACATTATATGTTATCCTATTGCTGGCACCTTTGTCATGAGCTTCACCCAGCACAGGTCACCTTGGCCTCCTGCTTTTATGTTCTATAGGGATACACACATCCCTGATCACGATTCCGTTTGTACACTCATACTGGGCCAAGAGAACAGGTCTCGGGTCTATCTTCACTACTGTACCAACCAGTCCTCAAAAAAATTGCAGAATTTGTTTTCTTTAGAGCTACTGTTCCCCTTTCTGGCATGACACCCATCTCCTTTTTTACTCTTTATTCTGTAGTCTTCCGATAGAGGAAGAGAGACTCTGTTATTTTTATACAGCTGATCTTTTTTTTATTTTTCTCTCCTAAAAGATTCAGTGAATTATCGCTTTTGTTTCTCTGATTTTGTTAGCATCTTTGAAAGCATCAGAACATAAGACACATTGTTCCACCAAGCCTGCCTCCAATTTCATAGCTCATCCTTCAACAAAATTGTGCAACAAAAGTTCTTTACAGGATTTTCTCATGAGGGATCATACGTACCTTTATAACTGAGAGCACGCTCTGATTCTTTGCAATGCAGAAGCTGTAGATTTGTCAAAAACAGTCTCCACAGATCTGTGAACTATTTTAACTGTTATTGTGCAGCTGTATCTATATAATGAGGAAATATCTGACTTCCCGAAAAATGCCAAAAATTATTTTCCTATTTGAGTATAATTTTGGTGCACTGGCTTTAACTCTCAATTCATGTCACCAGAGGGCCACTGCAAGAATATTACTCCAAATGTTACTTACAAAGTTGTAGTAGCCACTTTATTGCCTTGCTTTCACTGTAGTATTTTTAGTTTTAGCCAAATGATGGCCACCTTGTTTGGAAAGTCCTGTTCATGTTACTTTATCACTACCCACTCCTTCCCCCATCCTCCTGGTTCTCTTCTCCCAGGGTAGAGACACTGCAACCATTGCTATCCTCAATACCTGTCTTAGTAGTTGCAAGTTCATTGTACCTGATATAATTTGTTGATAAGAGGTTTTTAAAAGCTTTATAGCTTTCACTTTATTTGGATCAGTCCTTTTCTCTCTTCCTCTGTGATGAGACTGAAGTAATTCATCTGATCAAAACCAATTTGTACATGTTCTTCATTGCATTTAATCTTTAAAGTCTACGCTCCCTGCATCTTGCAAATTATTAGATTTGTGGTGCCACTGGTATTAGACTGTCATTAGCAAGGTGTGTAACTGCTGCCAGTCCTTGTTCTTCACACATCTGTTTTCTGGAATGCTTCTCAGGCAGATGGTGATGCCAAGGACACTTTCATGAAACTATCTTCCACAGAGAGCGCAGAAATCCCTGCTAACTTGTTCTTCTACATTCATTCCTTCTGCCAGTGCCAGGGCTGAAGCAGTTTTTACAATGAATACACTTCGCATGAAGAGCCTGAAAGCGACCTCATCTCCAGCAGCTAGCATCAGAGTCTTTTCTAGGACCTTAAGGACCTATGCACAGCCAGGTCACACCAGTGTTCATCCTTTGTAATGCAATAATTTAGCTTACTTGTGCCAACGGAATCTCCAATTTTGTAATCATGCTAAAGAGGTATCACATGCAGAAGTTCCTCTTCTGCAGGAAAAGAAACCCTATTGCCAAGCTAATGGTAGGCCAGTTTTGCAATGTCCTGAGAAATTTTCTCTGCCTTCAAACATGCCAGGAACTCTAAGTTTTCTCTGAGGTAAAACTTCTTTTTATGAAGTCCATGGTCATTCAGATTTTCACAAGCTTAATGATTTTAAAGTTCTTGTTTCTGTTGCTGGCTTTGATGCCATAAGTATTGCACAGAAGTTAAGATTATTTTTATCTTTTTTTCTTCTAAATGCATTTAATACAGTATTTCCTAATTATGAAAGTGGATGCCTTTCATATACTCCTGGTTTCCTTGGTATGGAGGATGTCATGTTTGGTTTCTTATACTTTGCTCAGGGATTCTACTTTCTTATGTCCTGAAATGAGATCCATTTCATCAAATTTTAGATACTTAATTATTAGTCATCTAAGTCTAATCTAGTTGGTCAGCCTCTTCTATAGTCAAAATAAAGGGAAATAAACTCATCCTAGTTTCAATTCCTTCCAATTAGCTCCAGCACTGAAAGATACAAATAACTGCCTTGGGATTTGGCCATTTCTCTTTATTGATGAACAAGTAAGACTGGTAGATTAGATTTATTTCAGATATCCTACTATAAGTTGTCTGAAGATAGGGGAGATTAATCCTACTAATGATGTCAACTTGAAATAACACACATACTTCTGAAAAGTCACATGCCTGTTACGAATGCCAACTAGTGCATGAGTCTTCTGTCTTTGTTGTGTGTGTAGCTGACTCCTATGTGTCTGTTAGTGCATTTTTAATTTTTTTTTTAGTTGGTTGCATTTTGGTTGGGGTTTTATTTGTTCAGTGGATGGTCATTTTCTTGTTATTACACAGCTGATGTCAGGGAGGTATTTTCCTCTTCACTTTAGCTGCCTTGCATAGTCTGCATCCTCCAAAGCTCTTTAGCATTATTTTCTCTAACATTAGTGCCTGTTCATATATTCGTTTTGAAACTTATATGAGTATTCTTCTATCCTTTGGCTTCCCCTATACTTCTATTTTCAAGAGTAGCTTCATTAATTACTCAAATTATATAAGCAAGTTTCCATTTATGTCTCAGATTTTTTCTTTTCATGGAGGTGTTATATTTGGGATAGAATAGACTTCAAATAACTCCATGAAGATGAAGTTATTTGCTTCAGTGAGCTCACAACTAGAAGCCCATGGTCTGTAGATACCACAGATATTTTACTCAGAACTGAGTTCTAGTTCTGAGTAGCAGGCATACTAGAGAACAAGCCACTTCTCTGCAGCTGCTTGTGTATAGAAAGACCTGACTAAGATCAGTTCTTTTAACTTCCTCCATTTTGCCCACATCTCTACAATGTTTCCAGTTTCAAAGTTCAAAGCAGCAAATTTTTAGCCATATTCCTCATAATAGCCAGAGTTAATTTTTTTGGGTCTGACATGACATCTGGCTCCAGAATCTGACAATCAGGCAGGTTTTCCTAAGGACACATTGAACTTGGGTTTATTACCACTGATTTCATCCATCCTCCCCACTTGCAGACATGAAAAAGCCAAACACAGAATGAATCTTCTAAAAAAAGGGAAGGCGGGGGGGGGGGGGGGGGACCCGAGATTTTGGGGGGGGGAAGACCTGATGATTTGACTTTGAAGGACTACAGTACAATTCCATTTATCCTCAGGTGTTTAAGTCACAACAGTAGTAGGGTTATGGGGTTTTTTTAACCACTCCATAAAAAGAGATAAAAGACACAAGGAACTAGAGCAGAATTTACTAGTAACAACTACAAGTCAAAATATCATTTATACCAGATTTAGTGATATCTTCTGTAGCTTTCTCCACAGGGCAGATTAGATTATCTTTACATGTTAAGTGACTTTAGATCTCAAGGTCTTTACAAAGACATACCTGTTATTCTAACAAATCTAAATCCATGCCTGCACTTTTCAACCAGTCTACACTGATAACTCCCCATCTTCTGAAGAAAATTCCATGGTACATGAGAAAATATCACCCTCTCTTGCACAAGTCAGGAATAGAGTCCCCTTAAAAATAATCTCCTTTTTTGGGTGATTTTATTCCACTGTGCATGCACTTAAGACCTGGAGATGTCTCTGTGCCTCACCAGCTCAGTCATGCACAAAAGTTGTTGTATAAAGTAATCAAATAATCTCAGGCAGCTGTTAGGAGGGGTCGGCCATGTGCAAAACTTAACAAGATAATAAAAAGAGGAAATGTTTGCTCTTTAGACTTTCACATAGCTAGTGTCATAATCATTCTCCCTAAGAGACAAATAGAAGTGACATCTTTTCTTTGATACTTTTCTTATGTACAAAGAGTAATAGGAAACCATGAAAAAAATTTACTCAGACAAATAAATATATTAATGATAAGGACACTTTAAACAAAAAGACTGCAAACCTCAAAAAATCTTAAGGAAAAATTCACAAAGAATCCATTCCAAGAATGGCGAAATGTACCTCTTATGCTTACAGCAGAAACATCACACCTACTAATAGCATATTAAATAACACACTTTTAACAAATGTGTATTTATAGCACAGTTTGAAATAGGAAAATAGTCTCTGGAAAAATCACTATATGTACCAGTAAATATAATAGTATGAGCATATTGGCATTTGGGGAGGATGGGATTACCTTGAGTTACAGACCCCCCATTATGCAATGAGGCAAAAGACAAACACCTTCTCAGTCAATACAGGGCTTTGAGTTGAAGCAGAGCTGCTATACATATTTCTAACAGTGGCCACATCTTTTGGGTTTTTTGGGGGGTGCGGTGAGTGTTTGTTTTGGGGGTTTTTGTTATTGTTATTGTGGGCTGTTTGTGGGGATGTCTGTTCCCATCCCCTCAGCTGCAAGTTATTTCTCTTACTATTATACTCCTCAGCAGAGCCACAGTTGGACTAGGAATCGGTTCCTCCAACAGAAGAAAAGTGAACCTCCTTTAGGTCCAAGTCAAAATAGCCATGACATTGCTGCCAGAATATTTTTTTTCTATTTGAACATGCTAATGCTATTTTATCAAAAAAGAGAAATACTGATTTTTACCAATAGTGCAGTAATTTGATATTGATTGGCTATAAGAACAGAAATGTTGAGATTCTGATTTTTTCCATTCTGACATGACATAAAAACTATTTTGAAATCTCAGAAATTCCTGCATAATGGAAATCCTAAATGTTCTGCAATATGGCTAGTGGCAGTAGTGTTTCTCACCAAAATCACCTAAGACTTGTCTCTCGAAGCGTTGTTCAGGTTATCTGTATTTTTGTAAAACAGGAGGAAAGTTTCCATCACAGATGTTTCAGACAATTGGATTATTGTTAAATGCACTGTGCTTAGAGAAAAGACCTCATATTCAACCCTGGAGGTGTCTTTTGCCATCTAGCCTAAAATAGAGCACATTGTGAAACTTTGAAAAATTAGCTATTTGTGCTCTTAAGAAAAAGAAAAAAACCCACTAATTATCAAGAGCTAAATTCTGAAGGTCCTGTTGCTAATGAGCATTCTGTACCCTCCCACAGCCCCTATATGAATTGCTCAGCCTCATCAACCCCAGCAAACAACCTCCCTTTTGACTCAACTAAGCTACATTGTTCAGACACTTGCCAACTGCCTTGTCTGCAACGGCATTGCCTTCTTTGCTTACTACCTAGCAGGACAGAAGAGGACATCATATGGAGTGAAACTCAAAAGAGATTAAAGCTGGACGAGGAAGGGGTACACAGATTTAGACATCGAGTCTGGTGTCAGTGACACAGGATAGAAGAGGAGCTGTGCCTGGCTAGTGGTAAGGGAAGACAAACTGCCTGGACAAAGGGATGTTCAAATATCAATGAGAGGACCCAGGGTAAACATTTCTGGGCATGTGAACTGAGAGTGGAAGACTGGAGACGTGGGGAATCAATGGGAAAACTGTTATTTGATTAAGAAAGTAGGGCATACTAATATGCCAGTACTGCACACTTTAAAATTCTATACATGTGCATATACAGGCATCCTGAATTCAGTTTCCCAACTTAGAAGCGTCCTGGTTTTGGCCGGGATAGAGTTCATTTTCCTCTTAATAACTGGTACAATGCTGCTTTTTGCTTTAGTCTGAGAATAATGTTGATATCACAGTGATGTTTTAGTTTTTGCTAAGTAGCACCTACCCCAATCAAAGATTTTTCGGTCTCTCGTGCTCTGCCAGTAAGGAGGGGCACAGGAAGCCAGCAGGGAGCAGAGACAGGCTAGTTGACCCAAACTAGCTAAAGGGATATGTCTACCACAGAATGTCACGTCCAGTATATAAACTGTGGGGAGTTGGCCAGGAAGGACTGATCGCTGCTCGGGTTGGGCTGGGTATTGGTCAGCATGTAGTGACCAATTTTATTGTGCATCACTTGTGTTTTGGGGTTGGTTGTTTGGGGTTTTTTGTTGTTTTGGGTCGGGATTTCTTTCTTTTCTTTCAGAAGGTGGGGGGGGAAGGTGTCAGGATTATTTTACTTTTATTTCCCAGTTATTAAACTGTTCTTATCCCACCCCACAGGGTTCTGCCTTTTTTCCAGCTCTTTTCCCCATCCCACTGGGGGAGAGGGGGAAGTAAGCAGCTGCGTGGTACTTAGTTGCTTTCTGGGCTTAAGCCACAACTAGAAGTTACCACCTTTACAATATTAATGTTTAACTCAGTATATTGCATAGTGTAGAAGCTGAGATATGCAGGTGAGCTGTTCCGCCCATGGAAGCCTGAAGTGCAAATCTAGAAGTAGGGTGACTGATGAAATATTTTGCTGCTATCTTTTCCCTATCCATGAATTAGGCAGGCATGAGTTTACTTCAGCAGTAATTTCTGAGTTATGCTGAGGTTTATACTTCATTTCTTCCAATTTTTAAAGAAGCCCTAATGCAAAATCTACCTTTTTCTATTACATTATTTAAATTATTTCTCCATGGAGATGCTAGGAAATGCAACCAGAGCAGCTGGAGTGTGATAAGACTTCTTGCCAGCCTTAAAATGCTATAGACCTAAGTCTGATATACTTTTGAAATGCCAGCACTGCACATGGATTAGAATTCCTCTTTCATGCCGCACTGAATGATGTGATTATGCCTGTAATACTATAAAGCAACTGTGTCAACAATAAATAGGAAACATTTATGTCATAGGTTATTAAAACAATGAAAAATAGGGTAGTGCAATTTAAGACCATTTAGCAGGCTAAATAATAGCTAGTTAGGTAAGGAATAAAGAGATAAATAATATATTACAGAATCGGAAGCATTGCAGCAAGCATGAGAAAATTGTCTTCACTTTAAACTGCATCCCTAAAGGCCTCAAAGCAGAAGCATGGACAATACATGATGAATGTGTTAGAGCACATGCAGAAGAAAGGGGACTCGGAGGACCTATTGCAGCCGAAAATGAAGCCATCACCCAAGAACACCAGTGTACACATATAGCAACAACTTAGGCACATCAGACACACTAAAAGTAGCGATGTCTCAAAAATCTGAAGACTACTGTGGTGGCTAAGTAGACTGCCTTTTTCAGCATGCACACCCTATGTGATGTGGTGCTGGCCTCCATGCAAGCATGGGGGGAAAACAGAACTCAAGTTTTTACTGGGAGGAAAAAAACCTCACTACAAAGTTATAAGAGAGCTTAGAATTAAGACCAGTCTGAAAAATCATCAGGATAAAGGAAGAAGCGTAGAGGAATATTCATCTTCAGTTACTTATTCTTTAAGAGAATAAAAGAACAGAGCAGACAGAATTCAGTATACTCAGAGGCAATTTCCATTACAAGCCTGTATTTTTCATGCTGGGTCTCACAACTCAGTTCAAACAATGCAAGTTGTTTGTACTACCAAAGACGATATTTCTAAAGATTAAAAACCTGAAATTAGGCTCCTAATTACAAGACCAAAAATGAAAGTATGTTTTTCTTGAAATGCTGCAAACAGCTCTAATTGACAGCTTTCGTATATAGCTTTTAATACTAGCTCTTAACTGCTTGGCACTTCAGAGGTTTCAGGTAAAATTGGGAGTTGATCAGAAGAGGTTTTTTTTGTTTTATTCTTACAGAAGAAAGAGGATCTAAAGTTTCTAATTACAATTTGATCTCATAAGATTCCCACCCTGATCATCATTCTGATAAGAATTTATATTAAAAGTATCAGAAATTTTTTTTATTCACACTAACTCCGTATGAGACCTTGAACAAAGGAATTGCACAATTTTCTCATAGATGTAATTTAATAAAAAAAAAAAATGCACAAATACTGTAGAACCACACCAGATACTATAGAACTTGCATGGCTATAGCATAGACGACAGCAGAGCAATTTGTTTAGCCTCTCAATCTGTAACTGAGATCATAAGGATATTTTACATAATATTTCTCAGAATATGGAATTTGTACTTTGAGTAAAACAGTGATGCCATAAACAACCAATAAAGAAAAGGAGACACTGGAATGGTTAGGTTTAAGACTCACTGTTACTCAGTATTTCTACAATATTGCTGCAGAGCTCTAATCACTGCTTAGTTTTACATTTGTTCCTTTCTTCTTTGAGGAGGCAAAGAGAAAGAGTGAGGGAGAAAGCACAAAAAAGCAAGCAAGAGAAAGGAGCAGGGGAGAGAAAGCAGGACAGCAATCAATAAAGCAAATTTTCCTTAGCAGCAAAAATAGCTGACAGACCTGCTTCCCAAAGAACACTGAAAATTACTTTGCAAGTAAAAGCAGCAGAGAAGATAAGTCAACTTGAGGGACTTATGGGAAATTGGTTATTGACAGGTATAAGGATGATATAATTGCTCAAGATGAGCAGGTTTTTCTTTTATCTTAATAAAGCACTTTTGGATTAAAAGATTGGAAAGACAGGTGCAAGACAATAGCTTATAGCCTGTTCCTAACTTATTTACATAATTTTATAGAAAGAAGCCTTGATGTATGAAGTGTAAAGTAAATACATTGAATGCTGAAAAGCAAGTACTACAGAGAACTTATGCACACTCCCAGCAATAAACTTATTTACTGAAATACACTTTGCCTATTGAAGAAAAACACATTGATTTTACAAAAGGATGAGTATGTGTTTAAGAAAGTGTTCACTACTGTTCTAACATAAAGCAACTGATACAGTTGCATCTTAATTTGTTTCTTGTTAAAATTTCGTAAGAGATCACACAATAGATGAGAATAGTAAACAGGATAATCTAGTACACATTTCCTCTCTTCCATCTCCTACTGCATTTACATATCCCAAAACACATCCCCTTCAGCCATTCTGATAGCCTTCAGAATTAAACACACTCTGAGCATCAAAATATTTGGGGTTTTGTTTTGTGGTTGAGGGTTTGATTTTGAGCAGGAAGGGGAGTGGGTTTTTGTGTGGTTTGGGGGGGGGATTTTTTGTTGTTACTGAAAAACATTGGACAAGTCTGATGACAGTTGAAGGTATGCAGTAACGGGCGGGTACAGAGATGTATTTTCTATATCCATTCAGTTAGACAATTCCCTTAGTTAAAAAGAAATTTCTTTGTGTACTAGAAAAGCACATTAGTAACAATATCTGTATAGGAAATATTCTTTAACAAACTTTACAGATACCTAAAACCTATCTTAACCCATGCTGGTCCACCTCTCACAACGACATTACCTGAATGGTGTAATCCTGTTGCCAGGCTTCTGACCAGCCCCAGAGCATATGGTGTAAGTATCCAGCTATTTAAGGTGTAATCCAAAACCTGCCATCCTCAACTGAACACTTCGGTAAACTCCCTTTTCCAAAGCCTATTACTTTCAAGGCTCACAATCACATGATCTCTTCAGGGTCATGGATGAGGTCTCAGAAGGTGCAGTGCTACATTTTCAAGAATAGCCATTAGTACTGCAGGAGATTCAAACATAAGTGACATGGTGAAAATAATTCAGCCAGATGCTGAAAGTATGGGCCATGAGTGATATTTAAGCACTGAAATCAATTAAGCCCTTAAAGATCTGAAGGGTAGATTATATTTCTCAACACTGCTCAAAAACAGAACACGGTAAGCAATTGTTTGTTTAAATCAACATCAAGGTGGTAAATTAGTACCTGAAAAGTAAGTAAATAATGAGATGAAAGTGGAATTGCTTCAGAATTGTTCTTCATTTAAGCTTTAACAAAAATCCTCCTCAAGAGTCTCCCTTCCACTGATTTTTTTTTTTTTTGTTTGAATACAGGATCAACTGAAGGATGATGACACAGATTATATAATAAATAATGATGAATTGACTGAAAACTACGAATCATCTGCTCACATACCAGTGCAGGACAGAACAGGTTCCATGCAGGCTACAGGCAAGGAAGACATTCATGAAGGAGACCTAGGATTAGGAGGGTACAAACTCCAGCTTGAACACGCTGCACGTCAAACCCAGATGAATTCATTAGCATGAATAGTGTAATGTTAACCACAAGAAATAAGACTAAAACAAAAAAGTAAGAGATACTGTTACGTGAACATGAAGCTAGAAAATGTACTAAGCACAAAACTCAAAGAAAACTTCAATTTTATCAACTGAATGCCTGCTTCCGCCAGGTAAGAGTTTATCATCATCCATGTACCTACAACAAGATGCAGGCTTTCTGACTGCAGCAGGTTTTAGTAAGAAGATGTAGTAGGCACTACTAGCCCCCTAAATTCTTTACAGTCTTGTCTCAGTGCTTGACTGTATCATGCCCCTTACACGTACACAAGCCTTCAAATGTTACTTATCTTTACTCAGCTGGAACAAAGATCTTCCTAGCATCTTCATGCTTACATGATGCCAGGACTTTTACAGCTGTTCCTGAACAGATCCACAGATAGCTACTACTACAGTAGCCATTACATTTATAAGGAAGAAGCAGAAGATTCTTTATCCAATGGGTATGTGGTCTAAAAATATTTAAAACATGCATTGCAGCACCTCAGTCTTGACAGATTAAGCTCATTCAAGCTCACAGTGTAGACTTTTCCTGACAGCCCAACATTTGCTTTCTAAGTGCGCCTTATAGCCTAGTCTATCTAGGGTTTCATCAGGCTGCCACAAAGTAAACATTAATAGTAGAAGACATTGAAGTCTATGTAATCAGCAACAGACACCCTTTTATTGCTGCACAGAATGGGCATGACCACTATTTAAGCAGCAGGTTTTCCGCAAGGGATTTGGCATTACCGCTTCGCAGCACACAAAGCTTACATGCTGGGAAAAGTTTTGTTGTTTTTTTAAGATCGCTCCAGATGTATACTTTAAGCAGTCAAATGTTTCAGGTTTTACTGTGCAAGGAAAGTGAGTTGTTTCTCACCAAATATTTCTGCTAAACAGTTATACCCGAGACTGTCTGCTCCAAGGATGTTTGTCTCTCTGTCCATGCATGGCACTCAGTATCACACTAGTATGAGTACAGTGGTGGTTAGATACAGAAAAACAAGGATAGTTTAGGTGTGAATGTATTAATTGTGTCTGCATAGACAACTGGTCAATCATTACATACAGCTAGCTGCCATACTCTATTATTAATAAAGCATGAGCGCAGATCAGCTTTTGCACAGATCAGCTAAGCAGTGCAAACACAGGGACAAAGCCACACTTCTGTTACTAGAGCACGTGCCTTTTTTTACTGCAGAAGTTTCAACTAGCTGTGCATGGTAATGTTCCTACTAAGAAAGTTAAAACATGAAGAGTTTTTCTATAAGGTCATTCTTAATATATAAAGACAATGAGCAAGCAAGAAATTTGAAATCTGTAAGAATAAAAATCAAGCCATCTCCATGAATGATCATAAAGCTGAATAGGTCTTGATTCCACCACAGATGGAAACTGAAATACAAGCTTAAATATAATCAAGTTTAAGTCATTTTTTTGCCAGGCTAATTAATTTCTGGTTAAATATGACTCTACAACAGCTGTTTTAAGCATAAATTTGAATGCTGGAGTTCTATATGCTGTTACAAAAGATCAGAAGCTTAAACTGGCATTTTATTTTCCCTAAACACTAATCAAGTAACTTCAAAGGATCTTAATCCCCATGTGGTTTAAAACAAATAATATTCAGGCATGATCACAAGTTCCGAAAAGAGCTAATTAATTTTGCACAGCAGGTTGCAAGAAGGGATGGAGAGTGGATGAGGAGGTAAAGATTTACCGTGTAGTACTGTGCACCTGACAGCATCCAGTAAGAGACAGCAAAGGTAACAGGAGGCTCGGGAAGCAGGTAGAGACACACTGCAGTGAGGTGAGTATGTAGCAACACATTGAGAAGGTATTATCATGGATGGATGCTAACAGTCCAGATTTCAGTAGCCATAGTTTCCCATTTCAATCTTCAGAAGTACTGCATGCATGTCACCAGGCTTCCTAAGCTCCTTTGGAAGCAGAGATCCTAGTCCTTAGATTATAGCACAAATCTACAAACTGCTGCAGTATCATGAAGATGCAAAGATGTTTTCCACAGCTGCTACATGAACTGGAAATGACGAGCTCTTCACCAACAGTTCTGCTCTTAGATTCTACTCTGAAATGCATCCTGAAGCATACTCTATGGGTTTTTTACTGATTTATTTATCACACCTATGTCCAAGTTTCTCACACTTTTGCAGTGTGATAAATGGAGAGCTCTGGGGTCTGAAATTCTGTTTATCAAAAGGAAAAAAAAAAAAAAGTCTGTAGGGAATACTCTCCATACTGTTCTACCTAGATACCTAAAGGGGCTACTTTACTGAGTAAAGAAAGTCATCCCTTGCAACAGAACAGTGCATACTTCACATCTTCACAGGTCAGATTTTTATGCTAAGACTATCAAGAGGCTGAATCAGTAGTCCCAGCAGGATGGGTATTTAGCCTCTGGGACCATGCTCAGCAGGCAGAGTATCATTACCTTTTAGGAAAATTAGTAACTTGAGTTGCAAGCAAACTTGAAAGTTGTACTAAATAGTAATAAGTCTCAATTATCCATTACGGTATTCAGCCCTGCCATTTCCTAATTTTAAGATATTATTTTCATGACATGCAGATCAAGAGTTAAGACAGCATTAGAACAGATGATATATTTGTATTCAAGAAGAAATTACTCGTAACTAGTAATTCTACATGACTGTTTAAACAGAGTAATGAATGTTAAGAGAGGCCTTTAATGCTAATTTACAGTTCATACGCTGGAGATTTAAACTACTCAATATCACATAGTGTTTGTCTGAATGTGCAAGTCACTCATGATAAATGTGAAGCTATTCTTCATATCTGAGTTAATCTAATAAAACACTGTTTGGAAAATGAAATGCAAGATATGTTGTCAAAATGTAGTGACTGCATCCTCAGTATGAAGGCCAAAATGTTAAGAAAGATAGAAGTCTGCAATATTGCTAAACCTTTCAGGCATCTGAAGCAATAACTGAAATTTCATACTGAACTGCAGAGAACATTTGGCTAAGGTTGGAAGCAGCAGAATGAATTCTGGCTACACACAGCCAGTCCAAAAGATGCTGTACTAAAAATATCAGGTCACTATGATAACTTTCACAGAGAAATGCAACATTCGTTAACCTCACTGAAAGCGGAAGCCATTGGAAGCAAACACTTATGTTGTGTTAAGAGCTCAAACTTGTCCATATTAACTACATTAAGGCTATCTTCAACAAACTGATCAACACTGTACATAACTTAAGCCACTAAACCAATTGCACTGAAGCCACAAGAGCAGCTCACACCTTTTCCACCTAGGAACTTAACGTGTCTTGCTGGGCTGAGGACAACAAATCTTTCTTTCCTTTTGAAAGCTGGTCTGTTTTTCACTGTCAGTCACCAAATAACTCTGGGCCTGGAACATCCTGATTGCCATGTACATTTAGGTACAACACAAATGCAGCAATATACATAAGTTCATTTTAGATACGCATGAGCATTACACATAGGCTTTCAAAATTCTTTGTTTTCACAGAGACTGAGAGTTGTTGGGATACAAATATTAATCATGTACTTCAGAGAACAAAAAAGATACCCTGAATACCCACTTTAGAGATTGGAAACTGCTTCTAATGACAGAGTTGTTTTTCCCCTACTTCCTTCTAGCAAAATGGAAAATAGCCCTTTACAACATCTTAAAGCAAACCAGTTCTGAGCATTTTAAATAACACAAGCAAGCTCATCTCTGTCAATATAATCCCAACAGACATGAGTTCTGCTCAGTGAACTATAAGAGACTTGTCAACATTTTTATTTTATGAACAGTCTTTCAGAACTTGAAAATTCTCCAGTTGATCCAAATTTCCTAAGCAAATGTTAGTTTAGCCTACAGCCTATCAGTCTATTTTCCAATATTCAAAATTCCAGTATCAGTCAATTTTCAGATCATGAAATCCCCTCTGTCCTTTAGCTCAGCAGTTACTTTTTATGGTAGATATTCCTGTTCAGAAGATTCAAGCAAAACACCTGAACACGTTTTTTGCTTGAATACTGGTTTGTTTTTTTTGATGTATTGGGGTTTTTGTTCAGTTTTTGTGTGGTTGGGTTTTGTTACATGTACTTTTTTTTTACATCTAATCACATGCTGGAGTGCAAGTTCCTGAACAGTATGAAAGAAAAATTTGTCTGCCAGTGCAGTACTTGTCCTTCTCTTTATTCATCCCTTTCAAGTGATTAAAGGAATAGGATGGCCTAGTGCAATGATGGACATCAGCCAAGCTAATATTTCCTTCAACAGTGGTGCAAGTCATACTTTCAAATTTAAACCATCTACTGGACATCCTGGCGTATATTAAGAAGCACATACAAATTCTTCAAAGAGCAAAACATAATGTCTTTCAGCTCTATGGTGTCAATCAATGGCCCAGGTTTGTCTTCTCCATATGAAAAGCACAGCAACTTTCTTACAGTTAACCCAAGGTATTTCAAACGTCCATCTCCAACTTGGGCTCTGTTCCTAACAGTCCCCTGGCACCATCAGCAGCTGCAGTGCTAGAAAGAACACCAGCCAAGTCTCATAGTTCCATGGAATTCCACAGGAAAACCCACAGTCTTCATGTTTCCAATTATACCCTTCCAGCTTTCCCACCATTAACAACCACATTGGCTTCCTCCCACATCGTCCCACCCTGGCTCTGAGCAGTCTCCCCTCTCCACGCCAGAGGAGGCAGCAAGTGCTGCACAAGTTCTGATGCACGATACATGTGACAGCAGTGATGTGGTTCACAAATTAATCTTTTGTTCCCCACCAGTGTCAGAGCACAGACAACATTTTCCCACCTCATTCAGTGTCACTGGTCAACATTACTCCCTTACAAAAATCAGGTCTGTGGTACAGAACAATAAATATTGTTTCAGGCCTCAAAGGATCACAAATATGAATGAGTCAAATTAACATCATCCATCTGAAGATGGGGCAGGGCTTGAAATTCTGGTGCCAGAAGCAGTAGAGAACACCCAGGAGTGTTTTCCAGCTAATGTTTTACATGATTCTTTACCATGTAGCTGTTAGCCTCTGATGTGCTACAGCAAAGGCAGGTGGACATTAAAAAAATATCGGTACTTAGTCAGTAAGTATTTGAAACTAGAGAGCTCGCTATGCCTAATAATCCAAACACTAAAAGAAATAAACTTTTGCTATTGTATCAGGCATTATTCAGGCCTAGGACAAGTTATACACAAGTGACTTGAAATGGGATAATAGCCCATAAGCATAATGAGATTTCTTATTCCAGAGGTAGTGTACCTTCTAAATATAACCCAGTACCTTAGAAAACATGCCTGCCTGGAAATGAAAATAAGACAGAAAAGGAAATTAATTTATGAATGATAGAGGAAAGGGGGAACAAGGGAAGAAAGAATCAGTGCCAAAGAAGACATTCACATTTGAGAAGATCACAAAGACATTAAAAGCAACTGCAGACTGAAGCCCAAATTAAGTACTTGCCTGTAGCATGAGAAACTGAGAATTTGTTTGAAGAACACTCCAGAAAACTTTTCTAGAGCCTTATCCCCAACACTACTACTGCACTGTAAAAAACTTAGCCATTTCACATCCTAAAGGGAGCCACTGCTGCCAGCTGAAGGTTGCCCAAATTTAAAGAAAACAAAGAAAAAGGACTCAAGGTGAAAGGCTAATCCTTGAACAGCACTGTTAGCAAAGCAATAAAAGCTACACAAGCGTGATATTTACAGAAGTGTGGAAAAACAACTGATGATATAAGTTCTTCAGTCTTATTTCATCTCTCCTTCCTTCACCAGCTATTCTTTTTTTATTTCCCCTCCAAGTTGTCTCTTTTACCTTCTCTGGTTTACCTTTATTTTAAGATAAAATCTTTACTTTTCTCACCCCTTGGGCTGGCAAAATTTTGTGAAGTCCTTTTTCCCCTTCACATGATATTCACACCCTACACAACTGTAAGAGTTCTTTAAAAAGAGACTAATACGATGCAAGAGTATATGAACTACATGACTTCTACACCAAATAGAGATCACACCTAAAGACAGGTGGGTCAAACACATTGCAACATCCTTTAGGCACTTCACTATGGCTAATGGACTTAAGAGCAAGTGCTCATATATTTCAACTACAGGAACCAACAGGAGCAAAAGCCCTTAAAAGTTTCAGAAAGGCAAACATGGCATGGTGTCAGAGCAAGCTCATATGAGCAACCTGGCTGCGTACGCTTCTCTTACACTAAGGATGAGGCAGTTTTGCCTTCAAAAGCTAGGGCACATGAGCTTATACCCGCTGCTGGGTTTACTAGCACAGAGGCAGTAGCTGCAGAGCACCAATACACACCCCTAAATCCAAACCCACCGTCTTTTTCCTCCCTTTGTACGCATAGCCTGGGGCAGCTCCTGGAGGGAAAGCTCTCTTGCCCATGGGAGAGCTTACATTTATCTGCAATAAACCAACTGGTTTCCAGCTGGCAGAGTAGGGAAACTGGTGTTATCCTCTTCCCTTTTCATGGTCCAGGCACATTTGCCTCCTCGTTCTCCAAGAGCCCTGCTGATGCTGGTGATCCAAGAAGTGTCTAGAGCATCCTTTCTGATGGAAGCTAATGTGAAGTGGGCACTAGAGACAAGTGCTCTAGTTTCTGCTGAATCAACCATCAGATCTATGCAAAAAGAAAAATCACTGTTCTGTTTCTTAACTGTTGTTTTTACTGCAAGGATCTGTCTGCAAACACTGAGACCCTGATATTTACAGGCCTCAACACCAGTAATGGAGAATCTGCCATGAAACTTCAAACTCCTTAAATTTGTCTCAGAACAAACATCCTCCTCTGCACAAGACCCCATATACCAGCATCTGGCAGGTTCACTGGAAAATGCAATGGTTTATCCCTAAACTGAAATTTCAAAGCGCTGGAAGATGATTTTAGTATACAGATAGGAACATGGATGCAGATTACAACTCAGTGTAGTTCAGATGCTCTGAGAGGTTAACTGTGAACTGCCTTTGCCAACAATGAACTTTCACTTAAAAAAAAAAAAAAAAAGCTCATACAGCAGCCACAGTTAACAAATGGTGACACACCGTGCACTGTTCATATACAGTCCAAAACACAGTTTGAATGCATTTGCATGAACAAAGTAATAATCTACTTTTAAATTGGTTTTATGTCCCACCATAATCAGGAGCCTAAGGAAAACCGGTTTATTCTACAGACACTTGGCACTATTTTCTGAAACTATTTAAACCCTGGTTAATAAGGTTTACTAAAGAAAAATAAAAGAGATTCATTGGTACCTTTAAATATAGCCACAAGCTCATCACTGATATAATGTGGCTCTGGAAAAGATTTAGTAATGGCTGTACGATAAGTATTATCTGAATGACCTCAAAGACTTTCATTAGGTGTCTTTCTTATAAAATAACAAAAAACAAAACAAAACAAAAAAAAAAGGAAAAAAGAACACTCCACAAAACAACAAAAAAAAAAAACAACAAACAAAAACAAACCAAACCAACACACACACACACACACACACACACACAATACCCACTTCAATGCAGTATGCAACAGGGAGTAAGGAAGACAACTACAGAAATCAATCCTGTCCTCAGAGCATTCCAGATGATTTCTAGACCTGTCGATGACATCCAATTACTTCAAAACGTATTTCAGTACACTTCAAACTGCTGCACTAACCACCAGGCTAAGTAGGTGACCTGCACCAGCACATAGTCCATTGCTCCAGCCTCAATAACTGGGACAGAGGAGATCCAGATGTTGTCAGCAACGCACAGCATCCCCTTCTCCCCTTTCCCCTTCATTTCCTACTGGAACCTTATCAAGGATAACTTGGAGTAGCATATAACAACCCCCAGTTCACCTTCACTACTACATTCATTTTTTAAAAGACCAAGGCTGTTCAAAGATTGCTTCATGTTAAACTGAGCCATGATATTTAAAAGTGAGTCTAAACTTAAGTTCCTAAAATTCATGGGCTCCTAGTTAAATAATGTCATTTTTGGAAGTAATAAATACCTAGCAGCTCACCTATTGCAGCAATAAAAATTGCACTGAAATTAGCCCACAGGAAGTGCCAAAATGCTCACTGCTCCCAGCAGGACTTCTAAGACAGAAACGCAGCATAAATGCACCTTACTCTGATCAACACAATAAACTCCCTACTCCAAGAATGAAACTGATTTCCATCACAGCATGACTCAGCTACTGTGTAAGGAATAATTTGGAGACCTAAACAGTACTGACACCCTTCAGGCCATTGCTACTGGATTTGTTTAGGATTTTTTTCCTTTGTCTTTTTTGAAGTTGAGGCTACCTGGGGAGGACCAGGCAAAGACCTAGGCAAGCATGAGGGGTGGTGACATCTTTTGTTTGGCCTCCCAGCTCAGGAGAGCCAGAATTTGTGTGAAGCCCAGTGTGTCCTGCATCTTATTTTTCCATGGCTGCTCCAGCATACGCCTTCTACACAATTTGGTCTCTTGCTCATAACAGCCTTAGTCAATAGGGATTTTCTCAGAAACTTCCTGTACAGAAAGGTATCACTTCAGTACACAGTAGTGCAAGGATAGAGATGTAGTTAGCTGTTGGATTCTTTGTGGCTTTAACATCCAGGATTTGCTCATGTTGAGAGCCCTAGTTGGGAGTCAGTTTATTTAGACAAAGCTTTCACCATCTGTTCTTCCAAATTCTGAAAACACGAAGAGAATATGCTCCACAAGCAGCTACAAACACAGATGAGCTCTTCAATTTATATTGGGATATACTACATACAAGGAAAACAGTTCATAAGATTTATGAGGTTTCTCCTTCAGGCATAAATTGAGGATTGAAGCTCTAATGCTTTAACATCTTTTAATTTTGCATCACAGCGAAACAATTCTCTGGTTTACATGAGTTTGCCATCACCCAGCTCTGCAGAGGAAACCAAGAAAGCTTATAAGATATTTCTAATTAAAGATAAACTTGTCAACTTCACTAATACACCACCTACCTTCACACAGTCCTTACAAAGAGGTTTTGTATCACCTAGAAATTAATATCACCAAATAATTAGCAAGTTAAGCTACAGCTACAATATAACTCATGCACTTTCAAGCTATAGCCACATGAAAATGCATGAATACCTACTTCCCTGAAAATACAGCTCCTAGCCCTTATTACTGACTTTTTGGACAATTTCCACCTATTTGACAAATAACATCTTCACAGACTCTGCCCCGGTTCCCCAGACATTATAACATTATAGGTACCAGTTAGCTGTAACTGTGATGAGAACAAGGCACTGGAGCTTCCCTGGAGCAGGCTTCTGTGAAGGCTCTCTAAAGGATGACCTGCTCCACCAGCTACCAAGGGTGCAGGAGCCTGGCAGGAGTCTGCCCATGCCTACATGAACAGCTGCCATCCCAGGCATCCAAGAAAGGAGCTTCCTGCTCTCCTCCTGTAGGGACTGTTTCCACATTTTTCTCCAAGGTAAACTGGTTTGACAAGAAGCCACGACTGAAGGCTGGAGAAATACATTTTCTTATTCCCAGCCCTTACACCCAGTGCCTGTCACAGTGTTATACTGATGTTTCCCTGAAGATGGCAAACTGCCCTTCGGCATTGGCCCATTCTCTTCCCTGGTGTCTTCAGAAGGGGCAGATCTGCCTCAAACCCTTTGAAAAATGCTGCTGTGTGTGAAGGTCAGCAAGCATCACTCCTTTGAAGGCAGATAAACCCTCTTGCTCTCAGAATCAGTCATGTCCTCCCCTCAGTATATATAGTGTTTTCTTGTCTCAACAATGCAGACAACTGGCAAAGGCAGTGCAAGAGTCCACAGGACAGAGGCCTCTGATCTGACATTCATTGATGGTCCATTTTCTGCACTGTATTATTTCATTTCCCCTTGGAAGTCTACCTTTGCTGTTCCACTGCACTGCCATCTATAAGCTATAGAATTCAGGGCAACTCAGGCATAGTTAAATTAGCTCCTGTTGTAGGGCATTTGCTGTAGAACCAATCAAAACTACTGCTCAGATGTTTTGCAACAAAAAAAAAAAAAAAAATAAATTTAATAAAGCACTTTAACATCAAAATCAAATACTATACCAAACTGTTCCAATTTCACTAAAATCTCCGTGGAATAGGAATCAATATTAATCATTTTGATTGTCACTTTTTAAGAATTTGCATATTTAGGTCTTTACTGCATTAAATGTTAGTTTAAAGGAATTTGTCAATGTATACCATACCCAAATTCAAAAGTAAATCTTAAAAGATGAAAACTAAAGAACAATATGGTTCAGGTCCTCATAAGAAATGTCAGGTTTTCATTCTAGTTCAGAAGGGGAAAAGATATCAGAAACAAGCACTTTCTACATCTCTCTCCCCACCGTCCCCCAACGATTAGCAATTATAAAAACACCAATGTGTCTCCTTGAACCTTATCTAACAGTCTTTTTAGGCTTCTTCACACCCAGAGCCCAACTGCTATGGCCAACAGCCTACCAGCGATGCAAGACATGCACAGGGCTTCCCAGATAAGAAAGGAGAAGTATCTCTCTGCTCCAGCAGTGACAGGGTAGTAAAGAATGTCATTTATCACATGAACTCCAGCACTCCCAAAGCAGCTCACTTCCTCTCTTTGCTGGCTCCACACTGACTTCACCCAAATAAGCTCCATCCCACAACAAAAATCTTTTTCCATGACAAGGCCTCAAACCCCCAGAGGTTTAAATGGAAACATGACAACAAAGCCAGGAAACTCACACTAGGACATCTGCCTGTTACTATGTTTGTAGGCAAAAGCATCTGTAAAATGGAAGTTAAGCCTGAAATAAAGATTATGTTAAAATTTAAAGAATTTAAAAATGGAGAAAAAAATTCTTGCATAAATTATTCAGTATGAATTAAACTCCCAGCTGCACATAGCTGGCAGATTTCTGTTTAAAAGTAAAAATCATAAGTCATTCATATAAGCTGTCCATTTGGCAAATGCATTTATTTCATCCCTTTACAGAGAAAATGGAGACATTTTCAAGTACCACTTCTCTTTATGTCAAGAGGAAACCTATACAGTAGGAATCATCATTCAGGAGAACTTGGCAAGTCCCCCAAGGTTTGCAAAGCTGGTGTTTTGGTTAAGCATTTTGTTTAAAAAAGTTCTGGGGGAAAAAAAAAAAGATGTATAATCAGAAAGTTTATGCAGGCAAAAAAACCCCAAACTTTTTTCCAAGAGACAGAGTACATGAATCTTTTCCACAGGAAAAAAAAAAAAAATTACTTCTGCTAGTCTAGACTTCTACTTTTAAAAGAAAATGTTTTTTCTTCAAAGTTTTTCCCTTAGACTTTTCTCATTTTGATAACATAATTCGAAACTAAAAAATTTGTTTCAAATCAAACAGTGGAGTAATTGCCCCTTCCCCCCCACACACATAAAATCTAATTCTGTTATTGCTCAAGAGCAAGCTGAGAGGGTAAGTAACTGAGAATCATCAATTTTCCATTTATATGCAACTTTTTTTCCATTCCAACTGAATTAAAACAATTAGGAAGTTTTAAAACTTAAAATGGCATTAGGTTTCAGAGAGGCAAGAGGAGCTAATACAGACATTTCTAACACTCAGAGAAGGCACTAGTCAGATGGGCTCCCACCATCACTGAGTTCTGGGTGCTGGCCGAAGGGACAGACCAGCAGCACATGC
>NW_009936027.1:58933-97283 GCF_000696875.1 Nestor notabilis
TCTGCTTCACCAGCATGTCAGCAGCAGGAAATCCACTGATCTGCCACCAGAGCTGGGCCACACAGGACCTAGGCAACTATCTCCCACATGCCTTCCACCTTTATTTCCAAAGTTGACGAGAAAGGTGCTCCTGGGAATGTTCACGATAGCCCTGTGATAGACAAGTTTTAGTTATCCTGTTTCTCAGATGCAAATAAAGTGGGTATGGTCCACCTTAACAGAGGGGAAGGTTATATGGACATGGCGCAACCTTCAAATTAAGAACAAGCTGAAAGCTTGATCTGTGCATGAGTCCAGTTGCAGGGTTATCATTATGTGTGAAAAAGCTTAATCCTGAGAAGTTAGCACAAGAACACTGCCTGCTGGGACTAGGGGGTTTGTCATGCACGGTGGCATTTGCTCAGTAAATGCTTCCCTCTTTGTGGTGCTGCTTTTCCCTGTCTTGCATCAGTGGCTTGAATTCAAATACCTAAGGTAGGTTTTACAACAATATGAAGAACTGAATGGAGCATACATCTGGACAGTGCAGCCAATTTTTCTAATGCACTGCCAGGACTACTAGCTTTTCTAAGAGAATATATCCTTCTGACTAGGAACCTGGTTTGCCTTTTAACAAGGAGGCCAGTTTGGCTTCAGGAATTTAAAAACTCAGAAGGCAAATACTAAATAATTTTGCTGATCTTTGAATGTAAAGAGGATACCATCAACAATATCCCATCTGCTTAAAAACACCACCTCCCTTTGCACGTTGCATCTGGGGAGCAGATGAAGAAATGGAGCCTCCTCTTCACCTTAATTTTGGGGAATGCAGCTTAGAAAGTTTACCAGGACAGGCAACCCAGCCACATGCCACCGTGCATCTGGCTTCCTTGCTGGTGCTGCCAAGTAACCCAGCCACAGGGAAGGCTGCACTTGCCCTTAGCTGAACCCAATCATGCTGCAGTACAGGGAGGCAAAGCTGGGCAGCAGCCTTTGGAGTCATCTTTTCTGCTGAACTGGAAGATGAACACAAAGTCAGTACCCCAAGGAGTAGGGGAACAAGGGACTTGAAGGCACTGCTACACAGCTGAGAAGTTCATAAGAGCAAATAAAGGAGAATATTTCTGAGACAGGATTTAGTCACGGATATTTTCTTGCCCACCAAGCCATTATTACTGAGAACATGCAGCTTAGCGCATTCCTACTCTATTTCCTGGCCTTCAGCAAGCAGAAGGGGGGTGGGAAATGGGGTGTCACTAATGGTCTTGAATTCACTCTTGAATGGGATAATATCCATTGTTAAGGGTTTGGAGGGCTTGGGTTTTTGGTTTTGTGTGGGGTTTCTTGGAGGGCTTGGATTTTTGGTTTTGTGTGGGGTTTCATCTTTAATTCCCTCCTGCCTCTCCCACCCAGCTCAAAAGTTTAATGAGGGAAATTGACAACTTGGATTCATCTAGGTTTTTTGGTTTGTTGTTTTTTTTTTTTTAATTGAAACATCAAGTTGTGTTTGCCCAAAGCAATTAGATGCATATCAGCAACTATCAGATAATTGAGGGGTCCTATTTGCTCCAATTAAAATGTGCTGCTTTGCCCCCACTGTACGACAGGCTGCAGATGAGGCATTATGGTGGGTTTACATTCAGGCCAGCAGAGAGCTGAGACTGAAGACTGCAAATAAAAGCTGACCCATCTGGTGGGAGCACATTGCATCAGAGGCTGTTTCCTCCACAGAAATCCTGCAAGACAAGTGTGACAAGGTGAGTCATGCTTGGTGCAGAACAGGCCCTGCACTACCAGTCCTGAGAGGGAACAGTCCCTACCCCAGGAACCAAGACCTACACAGTCTCTATCACAAGTTTGAAAAGGTTGGGAATCACAGTTTGGGTCTCCTATAGCAACTCTGGTTTTGACCGTTTCCCTCATCTTTGTAGCCTTTTTTCTGCCACAAGGCAACGTACCCGATCACCAATCTAAGACTCCAGATCTCCTCTAGGTACTTCAGCTTTCCAGTGCCAAAGGGGAATATATGAACATCAAAAATCACAATAAATTATTTCACAACTAGTCAACTGTTTTTCAGGCTGTTTCTTAAACCTGAAGCCATCAATGCCTACATCTGCCTGTAGCTTAGCAAGTGCTTCACCACTCACGCTGGGGAACACAGCAACGACCCGAGTCTCTGCCACACACATCAACACTGAGCACAAAGAGAATAAATGACAAACTTGCTTTCACTCAACATGTAGGTCTCAGACCTTCCTGCCATCACCAGCTATATCCCAGCTACTGCCAGGACCTGTGGCTACACATTTCAGGGTTTCAGCTTTTCTGCTTCCAAAAGAGCCAGTTGCTGGCATGCTCTGTCTCTTGCTCAGAATGTGCCAATGGCACATAAGCACCACTGAAAAACAATGTTTCATGATATAAAGGATAAATTTTAATTCCCTTAATCTCAACCTGTTGATCCCAGCATGTTGTTCATCATTATGAAAACAAGGGCTCACTCTTCCTGGCATTTACACCCTTCAGAAATTTGAAGACTTTAATGTTGTTACAAAAATTGAGTTTACTTTTTTTTCCTGCTTTTTTAAATGGCCTAAGCCAAGTTCACTTAAACTGAGAAAGAGACTGGAGCATAAACCAAAGAACGCCTTTTTCTTTACTTCCACTTTTAAAAGTGAAAGTTTAAGCAGAGAAGTGGTACTTTCAGCTCTTTCGCATTCACAAGCTTGGCTAAAGCAATGGACATAAGTCTCGCTTAAAACAATCTAAGATTTTGCTGCTGAAGCCAACCCTCTGCACGAATACATTTCCCTTTTTTTCCCCCCCCCCAGAAAGAGACAAGTATCTTTTCTTCACAAATAACTAAGAACTTATGATTGCTGCTGATCTAAATGACAGACAGCAGCATCCTCTGGCCTCACGGTGTGACAGGATTGAGTCAGGGAGAACAGTACCACTTACTGAATCAACGGAATCTCCTCACACAGTCATTTTGCAGAAGGTTGGTTGTCTGAGGAAGTCTAGCACTACTTAGCTTTAGCTGTCACCAAAGAACCCAGAGTTGAAAGCGCTATGAACTGTAAACAAAACAGAATAGCACTACCATATCCAGCTTTGCACTGTCTTTCTAACTGCTTCCCTTTCCTGCCCTAGCAAAGAGGTGCACATAACCTGACTGAACATTTTCATTTGTTCAGTGAGGCTGCTGGCTGTTTCCACACACCCCAGACAAAGGGCTCATTATTTCCTCTCATGTTAATGACTACTCCTATAGGCAGGTAGGCTGCCATCTATCTTTCTCATCACTGCCTTTCCCTTTCACAAAAAGAAAGATCCTTCCCTGCGGCACTGTGGGGAGCACAGAGCTCTTTGCACCATCTTCAGTACCTGCCTGACAAAAAAAGCCAGGGCTTTTACTGCTCTGAATATCCCCTCCTGAGACCCACTATATTGTCCATTCATTTCGCTAGAGCCTCAACATCCCCTTTGTGAAGGTCTGAAAGACAAATCCACCCTTGGTGTAACACTACTGCCCTCAGCGGAGTTGTAGCAGAGTTGAATTTGTACCAAACTCTTCACTTTGATTTGCTTTAAAGCCCCTTTGCCCAGGTGTATAATTATTAGAGGCAGATTCTTTCTCTACCAATATCAAACCACTTCTCTGTACCTTCTATTTCATCTTAACACAGCCATTTGAGTTATAGACATGCCTATGTGAACCAGATCAATAGATGCTCTCCCTCTCCTGCCAGTATTAATTCAGCATGAGAGACATCTTTGCCACTTGCCTTTTTAATGTTTTTGTGTAGGAGGTAAGGGGGTTGGCAGTATTCTTATTAGTTTAGTGTCTTTGTTTGTGACAGATGGAAAGCTTGCCAACGACACACAAAAAGCTCTCAAATTAAAGTCAGTTCAGTAGCTGCAATTAGATAAATTGTGACTGACTTCTAACCCCTTCACTTCTCGGCCATAACTCCCTCCTGCTCCCCAGTCACCTGAAGTAATGACTAATGCCAGGTTCCCCTAGTCACCCTGGAAAAGGGGAAAGTGCTTGGGGATTAGACAAGAAAGTCTGCTTCCTCCAGCTTGTTTTCAGGCTTTTATTCTCATCAAAAAATTAAATATGATGAAAGAAGCCATAATAACTATATTGCTCCTCTCCTTTTCATCCCTTGCTGTGTAAGTACTGTACACAGCTCATTTTCCTTTCAGTTGATATTAACTGCCATTTCCCAGCTGTTTCCCCGACATGTTCTCCATTCATTTCCTGCTTCATTTATCATTATCATTCACACATGCAGACTTCCACTGCAATGCCCACTACAACAATTAAAAAATAAAAATAAAAAGTCTCCAGTCTCGTCTCTTTCACCATAACCATGCCAGCACATCTGTAGATTTTTGCTCCCTACTTACACTAGCAAAAGACAACCAAAAGGCTTCATCCTGACGAGTGCTGGGCATCCCCAGCTCTCACTAAGGCATGGAAGTCAGTAGCTCTCAAACACCGATTCTTATTAGTGATACCATTAAGTAGGCATGACAAGAAACAGATTAAACCTTCCCCACATCTGGATGACAGTTAAGCAAGATGAAGTTATACTTGTATTGACCATGGGTTACTGCAATAATAATAACCTTGTCTTTTCTCATAAATATGAAGACCAGTTCCATTACAGACTGAAGAAATAATCTTGCATCCTAATTTTTTAGTAGCTGTAGAAGAATCACCACCTCTTCCTCCCACATTTCCTCTGCAAACAGCTCCATAGCACAGGTAGCCCTCAGTTCTACACAGTTACTTTTCCTTTAGCTGGGCAGCTTTAAAGAGCAAGGCTACAAAAATAAAGAAACTTCTCATGGAAGTTGTATAGAAGTTTTTTATAGCACAATTTTCCCAGGGAATTCCCATTCCTCTCATCCACCCCTCTGTTTCACTACCAGCACCTACAAAGCTAAAGCAATTGCAGTCTTTCAGCAAGCTGGGAAAAACAGCATTTGCCTATGAAATATGTCAAGAGTTTTCAGCCTCAGCCAGAGAAATTCTCAGAAGCTAACAACTCATTAAGCACAGGATATCATTAACTCTTTGCACACTCTAAATAGGGCTTAACAGGAAACATTCTGTAAGAAAGAACAAGGAGCAATCTCTTATCTAGTGAGATTGCACAGAAAGGTTTGGGCTACTGCTTGCAACAGAGAGCCTGAAGTGCCTCAGCATCAGTAGTCACAGAAGGCTTCATTAGATATCTATTTTCACTATGAAAATAAGGTTAAGGACAATTTGTTCCTTACAGTGTTTCCTTAAAGTAAAAGGATCTCAGATGCTAGACTGCAGGGGCTGGGTTGTCTTTTTGCAGCTGCTGTATGACAGATTATTCTAATCATATTCTTCATAAAGAAGAATTTCATTTTCTTTATTCTTATTCTTTTTTCTTAATTCTTTATTTTCTTTATTCTTCATAAAGAAAAAAAAAATCTGTACAACCTATACTTTATTCTTGTCCCCAGTACCAAGAATAGCATTTCCTATAGGAATCTTTAGCCAGTGTGATATATTCTGAACAACACCCATCATAAACACTGGCTAATATCTGTCACAAAGTATTTCATCCTAGAGAGCACTATAAGCTCTGAAAACCAAGGCACACACAGAAGCAGCTTTTCAGTGTGCCTGCCATTTGCCAGACAGCTGCTATCCAGTTGTTCAGGCATACAGTCCAGATTGGAGTCGGGCCATTTCCTTCTTCCAGACCTAGGCAGCATGCAGAGGGCAATGTTTGGAGGCGGGAGGACAGCATCCCTGCAAGTACACCCTCCTTGCCAGATGTGGTTGCTAAGGAACTTTGTCATGACAGAAGTGTCAGAGCTATTGGCACGGGGCTGCTGCTACCGAGATTCCAACCCAAAAGTGAACCACTGCCCATACTATGCAAGAATCCCCACTAGCTTTGACATCCCCCAGATGACATCAGGGCCTCTTTATCCACCAGGGAGAAAGAGCCATTGCATTATGAGGCAGATTATGTCGACTACAAATTAGTATCCACCATCACAATAGAGCATCTATGCATGAGAGCACTGTGTTGCTCATTGGGTGTTGGTTTGTGGTCTGTTCTTTGGTTGGTTTCTTTTAAACCTAAATTTGTATCTTCAAACAATAGTCAAAATCACATAGGTTTACAACTTAAACCATGTCATATGTTAGACAAGAGCCTTAGAGGATTAAAAATAGCTAAGAATAAAGAATAACCATGCACTGCAACCTAAATGCTGTATTTCACTTTTTGATAAAAACATACAACATGGATTTGCTGCTATCTTAGTGAAAGGGGGAGAGTGGGTGTGGGTGACAGCAGACAAATCCCATTCTGTCTTTGGCAACTGCTGTAGAAAGAGCTATTGGATCCGACTGAGCCTCTGAACAAGCAGAAATCTGTACATTGACAATCTGGTTATTAATTTCCCTTGCAAAATGCAGCAGGTAATCATTCGGGGGAAAAGGAGGAGAGCAGGGGAAAGTAGTAAAACAAACACTGCAACCATTTACTTTCTCACCCATGGTTTTCATCCCTTTAACTGCAAATTGTACCAAATGCCAAATCAATTGTTCCATGACCTTGCACTAAGCGAAAGGGCAAAACAAGAATGTCTTAAAATGATAAAGGTAAGCTATCACAGTTTGTGAAAACAGCAATCAATAAACCACTTCCCATTTAACAACCCTCCTTCTAACCAGATTGGGATTGAATGCACTCTGCCTGCACTATTCATTTGTGGGATGTGCAGAGGGAGGGGCGAAGGGGAACAGGGACAACACCACGCACACTCACTTGCCACATTTAGGCCAGCTAAATGCACAGGGCACAGAATTACCCTTTTAACACCATGATTCTAAATCACAAAATAAACAGTACATACTCTACCTAGCTACAGAAATTATAGACTAAGAATGTATAATCACCTCTATTCCCACAGAACAAGCAGAATAACGCATAATCCATTCTAATTCTGTGCCCCTTTCTCTTAAGTATCCCAAGTCTTACATATTTTTAATCTTTATCTGTACCGAAAGGACAGAAAAAACTCTATTCTCAGTTCTGCCAGATATTGGGAAATCTGTTCCCACTATTTTCTGCCTAAGAATTCTGACTAAGAATTACTATTCTGTGAGCTGAATTTATTTGATTCTTGCTATTTCACAGTTATTCTTCACTTCCCACCTTTTTAAGCTGCAACATATTGCTGTGACTCTTAAACAGCTTCTCTACAGTGATACATAAATACACTTAAATTGCAGATTAATTATTTTTAAAGCTGTTTGGACTCTTCTGCTGTTTACAACACTTGTTATAACAAGACTCAGACCCTGACTGAGATCTCTGGGCCTTCCCACACATAAATAACTGGCACATATCCCCAGCATTAGATTGAAGACTGTCAGTGTCCCCATTCTATGAAAGAGAGAAAATTATGACACAAAAGAATGTAATTATTTTTTCAGTGGTTATAAGGGTCATTTGTAGTAGAAGCAGCTCCCACAGCCTCCAAATCCCTTTTGCCCACTATGCTACAATACTTCAATCTCTCCATCCCCACCTTGCTCCATTCCTCCCCTTCCACTATAGGGTACATTGTATCAGACATTATAAGCCTTCCTGACTTCTCCCCCACTGCTTTCACTTTCATGATCTTTTCCTTGCAGATGTAATTACCATTACTCATATCTAGAGTACCCTATGACCACCCCATGTGCAGCATTACTCTGCTGCACTGTCCCTAATACACACAGACCAGCCCTCTCTGCCTGATGCTCACACAGTTTCTTTCTCTGTGTACAGGGTGCCTTCTCTCAGGTGGGCACCCAATGCTGCCACAGTCCTGCCCTGCCCACAGGGTCTTTGATCAAACCAGGGAACCTCTCCCCAGGGCTGCTCCATTTTGCTTCCTTAGTTGTTGACCTCCACTGCCCTGGTGCTTCAGGCGGGTCTCTCTCAGTACCTTCATCACAGCAGTATTACATGCTGAAGTTGTTCAGCAAGGCTGTTATTTGAATCAGCTCTGGATTTCTAAAATCACATTTTCTGTTACAGCTGTAGGCTTGGCCTTATGCACCACTGCATCCCAATGCTTTGCTCTTCCTCCCTGAGCAGCTGCCATTCCCTCTGGAGCCCTGGCAAGCTGCTTTTCTTAGCCAGACCATCAACTCCCCTGCTGCACTCAGTAAGTGCCTCTCATCATCACAAATGGGAAGCAGGACTTAATTCCATACCAGTTACTCCCAGTTGCTGGTCTCGTGGAGCAAACGGCAGCAGCTCACTCTCCCCAGGTGCCAGCCAGCTAGGCAGAAAGCCCAAAGACAGACAAGCAGAGCAGCATGAACAATTCCCCGTCTGGTATGTAATCCTGATTTCTAAGTCAGTATTCTGTTTATTATCCAGAATATTAAACTCATGTTCTGCTTTGCTGCAGCCAAGAAAAATTTCAACAGTGAGGGTGGGTCATTTCTCTGGGAGTAAGCCAAGTCAGGAGTGCCAGGCTACTTGTACTGCTGCTCTAATTTGGTGACATGTATGTGTATACTTGGAGAAGATCAGGCTCGGCAATAGCAGTTTGCAGCTTATAACTCACAGATGCAGAACTGCTCTGAATAATGGCTCTGTTTTACAGCAGTCAGATTGCTTCTCCAGCTCTGTTGTTTCCATACACTACGTGCAGCTTCATGAAACCCTGCAGATCTAATCCACAAGGTCTGCTTTTGTCCAGGGCCTGAGCTTACCTTGCTACATGGAAGAATACTGAATACATGAGGCTGCACAGTGTCCCACTGCAAACTCTGGAGACATGGAAAGCATGATTTGCGTACAGTCAAATAACAAGTCATAACAGACAATTTGCTTTCCATCCCTTACCAAACTCACAGGAAGAGGGAGTTATGAGGGAACAAAACACATTCGCAAATTCATATCAGATTCAGCAAGCAGGTTTATACAAGAGCGTAGGTGGAGATTCTTGACAAGGATTAAATACTTAACTTTGACATATTCAGATTGTTATTCTCTTGGGAAGTACCAAGATATTTTGTTTTTACATTTTCAAGATGACTCTTCAACTCGTCTGAAATCATATTTCTAAGAACCCATGAAATAATCCAACAACCTGGTTTGCTTTCTGTTAAAATAAAAAGGACCAGTTGCCACTAACATGTTTACTGTTTCCCATTTTGTTGAAAAGTACATGCACAAGGTTCATTTAATCTAAACAGTGTTAAGTTTGCCATTCAATTTTTCAGTCTGGTTTACATTCCAAAATTCCAGGTTTTTAGCAGCAATCTCCAGCATCGGCCTATAAAACACTTTCCTCTTTTCATAACTGTAGAACTACTAAGCAGGTGAATACATTTTTACAAAAGTTGAGCCTAAAACAGCAGTAGATTGAAATTCTTCAAGCTTGAACCATCTCCAATGTATGGATACAGCTGAAAAAATTGGATTCTTTGCTGGAACAGCTGAATGAAGTTGCAGAGGACAGCCTGGGAGGTTACACAACAAAAACTTACCATTTCCTGTGGACAAGCAATACCTCTCCCATCTCTATCCCACATCACCCTGTTTGAAAAAGGTGCAATTATTCCTGTATTTTCAAATGCATATAGCAGCCAACCACATTTCTTCCAGATTGTTTGATGAAGCCACTGGAGCATTTAAAACACAGTTCCATTCCCAAGAAAATATTGTATATATGAGTTCGGATAATGCCTCAGCAAACACAAAGGGGTACACATGCATTGCCAGAGGAAGAAGCCTTACATCAACACAGTTGAATGCCTGTGGCACATCATTTATAACGGTCAGCCGTGCTGCTCCTAGGGCTTCTTTTTGCATACACTATGTGGTTAGATATATAGGACTTTCTTGCTTATTTTTTCTACTGTTTTGACAGCAGTTGTTCTGAAGCAGTATCTAAGTTTAAAGGGCTGTTTTGCAAGTCAGCCAATTTGAAATCAGATCCAAAAATCAACAGAGCCGAGTCCTTGAAGGCATGTTTTTCCAGCTGACACACACAAATACACCTTCTTTGCTCAGTCACTAATTAGAGCCACGTTGAACTTTAAGTGTGGCTCTGTAGTACACTCACAGATACTTCAAAAAGACAGGAAAAGGCACAAGATCATTTGCTCTGAACATTTGACTAAATTGCTTTTTTTTTCCCCCATGGTTGCTGGGAGCTCCCATAGCGGTTCTTTTTGTTACAGATCACTGTATTGTTTATGGCACTCTGCTTATGACTAGTTTCATGTATTTGAACGTTTCATTGACAACAAATAGAAATTGCAGTTACACCCTCAAAGAACTAAAGAAGGCCATAATAAAGGAAGCCTTTTTAATTTTTTTTTTTTTTTTTTTAAGGCTATTGACAGTTTCGGCATACACCACGCTCTCCAATTTTTACTAGCTATGTGAGGGGAAATCTACCCAGCATTAACCAATGGAAGAAGCTCACACACATACTACTTTGGCATCATAGGATACAAAGAAGGGCAAGTCACAGACAGGTTCCTCAACTGTTTTCACAGTGCATAAGCATGTACTCCATCTAAGCCCCTCATTACGAGAGGGACACTATGTTGCTGGTGTGGGTCCAGAAAAGGACGATGAAGCTGCTGAAGGGCCTAGAGCACATGACTTATGCGGAACAGCTGAGGGGACTGTGGTTGTTTAGTCTGGAGAAGAGAAGGCTCAGGGGGTCCTTCTTACTCTCCACAACTACCTCAAAGGAGGATGGAGTGAGCAGGTGGCTGGTCTCTTCTGCCAAGTAACAAGCGATAGGACAAGAGGAAACGGCCTCAAGCTGCACCAGATATGACAATTGGATATTAGGAAAACTTTCTTCATCAAGAGTGCAAACAAGCATTGGAACAGGCTTCCCAGGGAAGTGGTGGAATCACTATCCCTGGAAGTGTTCAAACGCATGTAGATGAGGCCCTTAGTGACATGGTTTAGTGGTGGTCTTTGGCAGACCTGGGGGAATGATTGGACTTGATGATATTAAAGGTCTTTTCCAACTTAGTTGATGCTATGATGCAAGTCGATGTCAAAACTGTAAGATATCCTACTGAGCAGTTGGAAAATGTTACTGGTTTGAGGCATATAAGGCACAGCTCTTCCCTGGTAATCAGATGTTGGCATTGGAAACTTTGTACAGCAAGGACAATGCTGCGTACTGTCTTTCTGTTTCTCTGTTTCAGGGTGAGTAAACATGTACATACATAAATCAAGTTATATATACAGTTTATCTGCAATGCAGTCAAGAACTGTATCTGCAGTACATAACAAAACACTCAAACTTGCTTTGAGCTAGTTGGCTCTGTTATCCATAGCAGTGAGACTGCAGATTCCTGGTATCCATCAGGGCCAGTGCAAGCTCACTCAGGATCCCCAGTGTGCAGTCAGTTGCTTGGCCCATGCCCACAGAGTGTAGCTGCTTTCAGAGGGGAGCTTTACTACAGCTGTCAACCCTGACTCTCCATATGGACCAGTTCTACGTTGGACTGCAGGAAAGGTGTAGCCCTACAAGTCCCTTAAAGTCTGCACCTGGCTTTTCCTCAGAGAAGCTGAACTGCTGACCCTGGACATGATGCCACACTTCCCACATGATGCTAATGTCACAGTTGATCACTTGGACTCAAAGACCAGGAAACAGTTTAATAACTGTACCTGAAAACTATTGGAAGACTTTTGCATTCCTGTTCCTTAAAAGCAGTCTTGAAAGATGATGTAGATTCCTGTGAAACTGCTCAAAAACCTCCCACAGATGCTGACATTAGTGATGAAGCTACTGAAGAACCTCACCTGCAAATACAATGCCTCACATGACTGGGTATTCACTGGGGAGAAATTCTTAAATATTACGCAAATTACAAAATGTAATAGGTGCAAACAAAATTATTTGCTATGTTTTGCAGGAGGGAGATCATCTGCAGGTTGAACAAGATTTTTGTTGGATGGTCAGTGGTCTATTTATCAGTTCATAATTACAGGATCCTACTCACTACCTTACTGGCAGAGCCTGGGCAGAAGCTGCACATGGTTTCTGCTCAAAAGCTTAACTCCATAGACAAATACCAAGCAGAAATAACCTTGCTCTAGTTGTCCCAGGTCCTGACACTAGGGCAAGTCTTCCTAATAGCTTAAGCATGACACTTAAAAGAGTTCCAGCTCTTCAGACCATGCAGTAATTTATGTTCAACCTTCTCAGATGCCACACAGAAATCTTTACATAGAAAAAATCATCATGATTTTAAGGAATGCCATCAAAGCAATGTACACCTTATATAGTTCTTCTAAAGTAGTCCTATACGTCAATATTCATTTCTATCAGTGATAGAATTGTTACAGCCACTCTCAGCACTCACCCCTTTTCTTAATTCCATTAATATTTTGACCTCCTAACTCCTCCTGATAATTCACAGCCATATACAGCTAATGTTTGATCCTATTAAGATCGAACTTGAAACAGTCAAGCACATTTTGACACTGTCTTTCAACTGTGCTGAAGAAAGATTTATTTGCAATAGCAAACCTAAACTGCTTTCAGGGAAATACTTTCTAAAGTAGCTGCATCATCACCTTTTGTTGTGTTCAAACCGCTATTTCAGTAAAATTTCGTTTCGTAAGTACCTTACAAAAACTTTTACTCAGTAAATCATGCTAAATTGAACTTGTAGTCAAGTTAATATAAGTTTGGCATTCATGGAAAGAGAATGAGGATCGTGCATGCGATAACTAAATAAAAACTAGAGACTAACACAGGTCTTGTCCATCAACCCACTAATTAAAAATGCTAGAGATTACAACCAGCAACAAAACCCCTATAACTAGTGCATATTCAGTTTCGCCCAACTTGATGAGATCTTCTACTGGTTGCAGAATTCATTCCTCTAAGCAAGCACTATATTTCACAAATAATCAAATTCCAGAGAACCAAGAACTCTGATAGCCAAGGAACAAGTATGAGAAGTTCTACAGCAAATTTAGGAGTTTCTGCTCAGGTTTACTGCTATATCCATTTCATTATCATCAGTAGTTAACACCATAAGCTGGAACTTTTATTGAAAGTAGCAAACGTGGCTTACCTCACTTAAGCTGACAAAATCAAGAGCAACCTTACTGAATTACTCTGGCATGAGATCCAGCCAGACTTGCCATGAATAAAAGGATGCAGTTTACCACAGAACACAATGCCCAGTGATGAAAAGCAGTATGTGGAGAATAACTTATCAGAAATTAGGGACAACCATATCTTTAGGTGGTTTCAAGAGAGCCTTAATTTTAACTTGAACAAGAATGATTTTAATACCACCAAATACAAAATCATCTCCAGAAGATGAAAGGGCTTTGTTCATGGCAGCATTAATGCACAGTGGCTCGCTTCCTTCAAGGAAACGAAAAACCTATACAGTTCTTAATAAATTATTATACTGCCTGCCTCAATTCTTGTGGCTTTTCACAGCATACATTTGGGTTTCTGTTAATTGGGCTTGTTGTCATTTTCCCCTTCACAACTTTCTCCTCCTTGATGTATAATTGTTTCCTCCAGACTATGTTGTAAATTAGATTTTTAGTCAAGCAATTCTTAGCTATAAAACAGGAATGAATCTTGGGTTGTACAAACAAAGCCAATTTATGTTTTACCATCTTCAGAAGAGACCCAGCCTGAAGAAGGCCACTGCATTTCTCACTGTGCTTTTTTCAGAGCTCATCTAAAGGGCTCAGACAGCAGCAGCCTCCACAAAAGAATTAGCAGGGGTGGTGGTGTGGGGGTGGAGGAGAAAGAAAGGAAAGCAAAGAAGAGGAACTTTAGATAACAAACACATTGTGGGCGTGACAGAGCATGGTCTTGTGAACCATTGGGTTTAGAGTAGAGCTATAATAAGTATTTCCAATTTTGACATAACAGTAAAGAGTTAAGGGGAGGGGGAGCAGGTGGGAAGCAAGTTCTGAGAAACATAAGCAGTCAGTTCAATGTCAGTTTTCTATGGCATATTTTATGTTGGACATGCAAATAATCCCAAGAGAACCTCCAGAAAATAGTCCATTCCTCCTGCAGCATCTTTACTATAGGAAAAACATTTCTGTGTTCTCATAGCGCCAAGAGTTATACATTAACACGGCAAATTATTCTTTTGGGGAGAGGAAAAGAAAAGAAACATTTCCTCTGTTATGTATTACTAATTAGCTCCACATTTAGGGGTGGAAGTCTGCATAGACTGGCAATGCAAAAAACATTCTGACAAAATATTCATTGAGGCAAGCTGTGCAAATGACTGCTGCCAGCCTGGAGACAATGGCTCCATTGTTCTGTGGAGTGAATTGATTTGGAAGTAATCTCAGAGGGTCCAGAAAGGAATAAAAGGTAGACATTTTTGCAAATTCAGCTCACTTTCTCTGGTTCAAGAGTGGATTTTCTTTTTAGGAAAGGGTGTTGAGCTGTGCTCAGTGCCCAGGCTCTGTTATTGTAAGCAGTAACTGTTTTGCCAATTTACTGTATGCCAATTTTAACATAACTACCTAATTCGATTAGATAAAGCAAAGAAACACGCCCTTCATCAATGAAGGATTAAAGTGAGAAAGGAACATGCAATGCTGGGTTGTGGTATTAAGTAGTTCGAGATGCCTCATACAAGCCTCTTCCCCTCTTCCTCCCCCTCCCTCTCCCCTTTAATCTCAGTGCTTTTAACAGTGGACATGAGGCTAACATCTTCCTTGAGACAGAGAAGATTCTGTGGCATTGCAGGGAGGCAAGACTGGTAGAAGTACTGCACTGAAGCATAACACCAAGAGTCTGTTTGCAACATGAAAGGTTAGGATTGCCAGTTTTCTTCCTCCATTGCATTCTCCTTCCCATGGTTGACTTGTATGAATCACAAAATGGTGCTAATGGTGCTCACATGGTTTGCTATGAAACACATCCAATACTTGATGAATATGAAACATTTGCCAAACTATGTCCTTTGTTCTAACAAACATGGCAGGAGTGCTTTTTTGTATCAAAAGGAGATAGTATTTGCAACTCCTGTGTTTTAACCCCCAATTAGCAGAAAAAGCCCACATTATTTAATTGCCCCACATCAATAACCTATTGGCAGTGTAAAAATCACACTGTCCTAATCCAAATATCTTTACTCTACTGAAAGACAACACCGTAAGACTTCTGATCTCCCATATAATGAGTTAGCCTTAAAAATTCATCCAGAATAATGCAAGTTCTTCAGTTCAATCCAGCAGCACAATATCCACTTTTATGCAGGACCTTAAAGTGAGCCACAAAGCAAAGAATTAAAACTTAGCAAGTGTTTATTGAGAGAAAAGAGGAAAATGAAAGGAAAAGAGTGTATCAACACACTGCAAACTACAACAGTGTACGTGCAGCAAAGTCTGTTGTTCACAAGACTTCATGGTCAGTCAGCAATTCCCCTTCTATTAATTCTGCAGCCTTCAGCCTCTTCCCTTTGTTTGTGTTGCTTCCACACCATTTCATTCCCCTTACCCATCTTCTCGCCACCTGTTCTTCTCTGTGCTTTTTCTCATCTTATGTATTTCCACTGAGTAAAATGCTCAGATGCAAAACAAGTTCAAATACAGAGATTCTCCTGCAACACTTCAGACTGGGTGAATAACTTGGATACATAAAATAGATTTATGTTTTAGAATGATCAAGTCTGGATTCCAGAGCTCAGATGTATTGGATGTCAGGTTTCTGTTCCCCAGAGTCTCCAGACACAGAGCTGCTGGAACAGGCAGTCCTACAAGGGAGAATCTGTAAAGGGTCTGATCCAGCTCCGAAAGTGAATTGTCTCACATGGCTCCTGCAGGGGCTGCATCAGCCTCCTCAAGTACCAGTTTCTTAGACTTCTCTGTTGCGATTTCTTATGAGCACAAAAAATAGCCTTCAGACAGCTGAGCACTAAAGACTTTCAATGTGTACAACAAGGTGGAAAACTAAGGACATAGCTTAAACCTGTTACATGCATTAGAATATCCATAGGGTTAGGTTTGCACTGGAAAATGTTCAATTTAAAACTGTCATATCTATTTCATCTAGTACCAATTGAGTGTATGTATTAATAATTATCACTAACACTGGTGTCAGGCTTCTGTTTTGGTTTTGTATATTTCTAATCTAGAAACAGTATTTTTAAGTTTGGAATTTGTTTTTGGATTACACTGATTAAATACTTGAGCATATTTCTTCCCAAAATGGGCTGGAGCACCTCCCATATGAAGATAGGCTGAGAAAGTTGGGGCTGTTCAGCCTGGAGAAGAGAAGACTGCATGGAGACCTCATAGCAGCCTCCCAGTATCTGAAGGGGGCCTACAAGGATGCTGGGGAGGGACTCTTCGTTAGGGACTCTAGTGGTAGGACAAGGGGTAATGGCTTCAAACTTCAACAGGGGAAGTTTAGATTAGATATAAGGAAGAAGTTCTTTACAGTGAGGGTGGTGAGGCACTGGAATGGGTTGCTCAAGGAAGTTGTGAATGCTCCAACCCTGGTGGTGTTCAAGGCCAGGCTGGACAGAGGCTTGGGCGACATGGGTCACTGTGTGGTGTCCCTGCTCATGGCAGGGGGGTTGGAACTAGATGATCTTAAGGTCCTTTCCAACCCTAACTATTCTGTGATTCTATGAGTCTATGAAAATGGGATCACACAGGAAACAGAACCAGGTACTGTTCTGACTTCAATATTTGTCCAGTATAAATTAACACACAACAGCTATTTATTCTTTTTAAACTTACTTCTAGCTCTGGCATTATCAGACTTCATATTAGACTGCATTTACTTACAAGAAAAGTTTTCACTTGAGTCGTGGGGAAATAACCACAAAAGCAGAAGCCCCAGTAATGAGCAGGCCCTCCAAACACACACTGAAACAAGTGATTTCTGTCTCCAAATTCTCATCTTGTGAGCAGGATTAACAGATCAGACCCCGAGCCTTATAGCCACCATACATCCCATTTTACAAATAAATGCTTTCCACTTTGGAATCAGCCCCATGTTCCAACAACTCCACAGCTTGATTTGTTGTAAAAAAACCAACTTTGACTATGATTGACAATTTAATGTGGGATTACGACTTGCAGTGCTTATCCCACTGTTATTCACAGGCTCAGATTTGGCTGCAAAGCAATTTTCCCAGAAAGTACAAAACATAGAGGTCTCTTCAAGAGTCCTCTGTATCATGGCAAATTAAACATGGAGTACTTCACAGTGAATCTCAGTTTTGGCCAATAAATTATTTTTGTTGAACTACCCTGAAGCAGCCTTATCTTAAAAGCAGCCTATTTAAAAAAAAAAAAAAAAAAAAAAAAAAAAAAAAAAAACACCACAAACAAAAAAACCCACACACACACAAAAAACAAAAATAAAAACAAAAACAACAAAAAAAACCCCACATTAAAATCCATTTACCTGAACTTTTTTTTCTCCAGCTATTATGCCTGCCTCATTCAGAGCTCCTAAAAATAGTCACATTAATAGTTTTACAGAAAACACCATTTTTACACACCTACAATTACCTGTATATTTCTCTGAAATTATTCAGGTAATTAATACAGGGAGGTTACACAAAGTGCAATAGCTCTTCAGCTACTGTCCTTAGCTTGAAGTTTGCACTAATTTTGTCAGGCCTAATGTAGAGACCTTATGTCCAAAAGCTTTCTGACTTTTTCCAACCACAGCCATTCCAATAAAATACATCATTTCAACTTATAAGTTTTCTCTCTTACATCTGAATAACTGCAGGATTCCAGACCTATTAGTACTGCTGTGTAAGTATTAGCCAATCTGTACTTTAAAATATGAAAATCAATACACTAAGGATGCCAGATCTTCAAGGCAAAAGCATAATGATTTTAAAAAGCAACTGAACAAAAATAAAAATATAATTTCTAGGATTGTATTACCATCCTTCTTTTGATACACTCCTAGCAAAGAAGCAGTTTTAAAATATATATGTCCATAAAAAAACATGAGGTACAGTTTGTTAAAAACCTATGCTCCCACTTAAAAAAGGTCAACAGAAATATTTTAACCATGTTAAACAATCATTCCAAAGCAATAAGAGCTCATATCTCAGGTATTTAATGCATTCTCCCATTTCCTCTTTTGTTGCTCCCAAAATCTCTCACTCTGAAAACAGAAACACTAACGGATGCGAGACATAGCAGACATACTGTTCCAAGACTGTCAGAAGAAAGTTCTGGTGTGAATAATGCTGACGGCACCTGGGTTATGACATACCTTGTCTGGTAGCAGGTGTTAAAGATAGAGAAAAACAAATAGCTGAAAATCTCAAAGTAGACCTGAATAGCCTTCAGTACAAGAAAAGCCCAATCCTTGGAATCTGCTTGTCAGCATAACTCCAGTGACCACTATCAGCAATTACCAGTACAGGGTCCTTCAAGATAAAAATTCACCAATAAACAATATTGAAGATATTGTTCATTTTGTAGCACCTGCAGTGTCACAATACAAGTTGGTTATACAGCGCCCCAGTAAACTAAACCGGCCTCAAGGCCAAGACAGCAGTTTTACATGCAGGTTACCAGTGCCCTGAAAAATCACCCCTCCAGCCTTCTGTCTTCTACTAGATTAGAGAGGACTGAACTTTAACTTGAGACTGCACTTAAACACATTTCAAGATACAGGGAGCATGCATATGATGTGACGTTATTGCACTGTACACCATACTAGCAACCTCATCATCTCCCCACACCTTCATTGCCAGGAGGCCTCCTGGTAAAAAGGTAAGAAGATACAGTCAAATGAGCTAATATTTATGGAGCAAGCTAACAACAGAAAAAGATTGTAATCCCTTATATTTAATAATACTTTCTGAAAAGCATGTTCCAGGTTTTGGGGTGAGAGTGAAGAGAAATTATAAACTAATGAGAAGCATTTCCTTTTCATAATTAGGCAAAGGCCATTAGGACTTGACACACTGAACAGAATAGGAATTTCCATACTAGGGTCAGTGAAGCATACTGGAATCATGTACCACTGATACTGAAGTTGTGCTGCAGGCTGGAACCGACAAGCTCCAGAAACAGTCACCTTTGGTAGGCCTCCAGCAAGCTGTCAGCACAATCTTCAACTGGCCAGCCTGGTGGACAGACTAGCACAAAGCTTTCACATTTACATTGTCACTCTATTTTGCTTTCCCAACAGTTTTCCATTTCACATGGGCTGTTGGACATCTCAGCCTTGGGCAGGGGGTGTGAACTCCAGTATACATGTGAAGTATTGCTAGTGTAAAAAACTGCTAAGCTTTGAAGAGAAGCAGCAGGCAAAGCTGTTAAAATACATGGTTAAGAGCAACAATTGTACTCCAGTGTCACAAACTAAGGGAAGACAGGAGGAGAGGGAATCCCTATACCTAGGCATTTCCAGAAGCGCTTGGAAAAATTTGGTTCTATATATTGCTTTGGACAATGCAGAGATGCTTAATTTTAATTATCAACAGGGTGCCAAGAGCACAGCTGGGTGCCTATTAACTGAAGCTACCATAGTTTCATGCAAATTGGAAGGATAAATCATATAAATAAATATCAGCTTCCCAAGAGCAGTCAAAGAAAAAAAAAAATGTGTTTTGGGAGCAAGGAAGGAAATTGTTGTCAGTGAAAACCAGCCAGCAAAGATAACAGACCTCTGCCAGCAGACAACCATCAGTAACAACTCTGTCTTATCAGGAAGCAACTTGTCAGCCAAGTCTGTAGATTAGAGGGAGAGCCATAAGGCAGGCAGATATACTGTAGGTATAGAACAATTCAGTCAGGTCTTCAATCTGGTGGCAACAGAGATGGCAATGCGAATTACCGCTCCTGAGGCAAGCATAGAAAAAAAAAAAAAATTAATAATCTAGTTAACATACATGAAACCAGAGTAAACTGAAGACCACTGAAAAAGATCACTGCTATATCTTCAATAATAATGCATGAAGTGGGAAAGTGAGGACAGTGAAACATGGACAGCTAGATAAGTCCCCATTAACAATAGTCTCTGCTAGATGTCAAGGACTGAAATACTCAAATCCTTTTACAGTTCATTTAGGACTCCAGAGAAATGACAGGTTCACAGCCCTGAATACTTAAGTGTCTGAGGAATATGAAATAGGGAATATTAAAGTGGGACAATTTTTGCAGACGCTGCCACATCATTTCTTTGACACTTAAAACAAGGGCAACAACTGTAAGAATGGATTCTTGCCAGAGTCAGAGTCTGCAGTCATCAGCATCTTGAAAGAGGCCAGTGAATAGCCACAGCCTGTAGTTACTTTGAATAAACACAAGCTTGAGATGAACCAAAATCACCACAAAAATCACACCTCATACTTGGCAACAAACTCAAGAAGCCACTCCACTAACTTCTCTGGGATATGCTGTGTCAGCAGAGTCCTATGACAGCCCCTTGGGTTGATGCCTTTCAGTGGGTTTGACAAGAAAGGAGCAGTGCTATTCAAAACACCCCAAAGCAAAACTTTCCCTTCAACACGGTCTTATTCCAAGCACAGGTGTGACAACTGTAACTGGGCCGTACTGTGGAATCTGCATCTAAAGAGAAATAAACCAAGGAAGACAAACTGAATACACAGAAATGGATTCATGAATTAAACAAGCTTCCGTAAGAAGCCAAAGGCAACAGACCTATCTTGACAAGAAGCATTACTTTCTTCCTTAAAACACAAAACCTGGGTAAGCTGCAAAACTCTCTATGGGAAAGGCAACTGATATTACAGAGAAGCATTCCTAGTTACAGGCAGCACGAGAAGAACAAGTAGAGTCACGAATAATATATGGATAAAAACTGTATATAAATTAGTCCACAGAGTCTATCAAAGTATTTCACAATAAGGAAATACCTCATCCTCTCCATAAACCATTTGCATGCTTTTCTTCTCTACAAGAGGAATACAGAAGTTTCTAGAGGAAAGCTTTGTACAAGTAAGGCTCAAATCAGCTGTAGTAGGACTGAGATGTAATACCATGCCAGTGTCTTCAGAAGGCTAAAATACAAAATACAAACTGCAGCATCCTGCCAAAACAGTTATGCAAAACAAAACTTAAGTATGGCTATTTTAATAGTACAGAAACTCTAGAGCTATAAAAACAAGGCTCAGTAATCACATTTACTAAGTACCCTTAAAAAAAAATAAAATAAAAATCAGCATGGATACATAATGCCTCAGTTTACTTCAATAATTTAAACAGTCTAGAGAGACTTTCGAGATCAGCATTGTTCCTCCTGTCATTACCCGCAAACATCCTCTCCCGCTTCTATCAACTGGAGAAAGAGAGCAAGATATTGGTAATAGAAAATATGAGGCACTGCAGATGGAAGAACTAATTTTAAAGAGAAACTCAACAAAAAGATGGCTAGGTTCATATTGAAAAATGTAGTCAGACCTCCCCAATCCTAGAAACAGTATAAACATATCACTGCAGCCTTCCATTTAGGCTAATTAGCTCTGCCGAGAAGGAGGGTATGTTTGCAGAGGCAGAGTCCTGACTTAATGCAGTTATGCTGTTTCTGGGACCTACCTCGTTAAGCACTGCACTGTGTAGACACATGCTAAATGATTCTGGATAACAGCCATTATTCCTCTTACATGTGCTTCTGAATAGAGCTGAACTTTTGCCTTTGATTTTTAACATTGCATTTTTAAAATCTGAACAACTAAAAGCAGCCAAGTATAACTCACAAAAGGTCAAAAGTCAGGAAGACCAAAATCCCACTAATTTCTGCAGTATTCATTTCAGATCTTTCCAAACACAGCATCCATAGGTTGGTTTCTCTCATCAGTTTTCAGCAATGTACTTGCTTTTACACAGTAAATAGATTACCACCACACATTATTTGCCAAATATTAAATATTCATTCTTCTAACTGTGATTCTTATAGAAAAATTTTACAACTGCTTCATACTATGGCGCTCTGCAGAGCTGTACATGCCATTAGTTTCAGCTGTATCTATGTCTATATGTGATTGTGCCCACAAAACCCACGACTAAACGCTCCAGATAAAACATTGGTACCTTAACTCTTTTCACCTTTGACTCAGTCTGAAGCCCTGTTGCAGATGACTTCCAAGTTTCAACCATTAACACAGAAAAACCTATTAGCCTGCCTTACTAGCCTCCCCATGATCCATTAGCCACTCACAAGCTGCAGAGCACTGGTAAATTCAGAGCAATGTTACAGGTGCTGGGATATCAGGTGGAATCATCCTCCCAGGAGTGCAGCAAGCACATTTTAAGTGCCTAACACAGTCCTTGAAGCAGGGGCCAGTGACCACTTCAATTTGAATCTTTTGTAGACTTCAAAGCCAAGGCCTTTTTTGCCCACCCTCCCCCTGATGTCATGATTACTGCATTCTTTTCTGAGCCTTGTCCCGGTTGTAAGGATATTTAGCATACAGAAGGCCAGGACGGTACCCCTCCAAAGCCTGAAGCAGAATAATGGCTAGACAAATCTACAACCAAGAACCAGCCTGCATCTGCTTACTACCTTTATGGGCCCTCCAACAGCTTGACTATCTCTCCAAATACAGAATGTAAACACATCTCATTATCCAGAAGAATAAAAATTGCATCTGTAAAATACACACACCTGACCTGGCTCCCAGGAGAGGTCAGGAGGCAAGGCACACACAGGTCAGCCCTACCATTTGCAAGGGGTAGCGGTGGCACCTCCCAGCCCAGCCTGCTGGAGCACCATCTGTCTTACACGACCTTTCATGCCTGCCTTGGAGCAGTTACATACCTGCACACATAATCTGGGTGCTGCATAGCCCCATTTAAGGGACAGACATCCTCACCTTAAGTGCTATGCCACATACACCGCACACACAATGCAAGGGATCTGAACGCAGTACAGCGGCAGCCCACACTTGAACGTATATGGCACCTTAACATCTCATTTTACAGTGCAGCATTTTACAGTACAGCATTTCAGCATCAAGCCTGCTTGACAGGTTGCCACCCCTGCCTCTGCCTCCAGGCACTCAGTCCCTTCCTCCCTACACCCACACCTCTGAGGTGCATGTCCTTGCCTGCTGGCCATGTGATTGATGCTCACAAGATTTGTGACATAATGTAGGTTAAAAGCAGATTATTTTTAACCCAGCCCCCTGCTCACTGATCTAGTTCACAGTACATCACAACAGTCATATCAACACAGCAGTGGGGCAGGGAGCCACAGCCAGGCACATGCAGGGAGGAAGAACAGCTGCAGCTGTGGGAAATGCAGGGTTACTGCAGAAGCCATGAACTGTGGCTTCAGAGGTGACCAAGAGCCATGTCATGTAGTTCCATTCCTCTCCATCCCCAGTATGTTTCCGCATTTCCTACAAAGTCACTATGACACGGGTGTAAAATACTGCATAATTTCAAAAACATCACAATAAGACTACATATCAGTCAGGCTGCTGAAAGCCTCATCTCTCTGCAAAAAGTCCATATAGTCAGTTCACTTCTTTCCTAACACAGCACTGCTGAGCTTATTGGAATAACACCAGCCTGACCCAGGAGCTACACGAACACCTTCAGCTTATTAATATCACTGTTTTTCAGGTGACAAAGAAAGCAAGATCCTGACACCACTGCAGTGTTCACTGCAGGATTCAGTTCCCTGCCTCCCACCGAAGCAGGGTTTCGCATGTCATTTTTCTGCTAAAGAGAGGTGTCAGAAGACAATAATAGGATTTCTGGAAACATGCAAAATCTGCCACAATACATTTAACCCACAACAGCTCCGAGGACCTCAAGAACACCAGCATCGGTCTCTTGACCACATGCAAATTTACCTGCTTCACCTTTTTTCTCCCCAAGATGTAGGATAGTTTCTTCTAATGAACCAACAGCTAGAAATTAATTTTAGGCAGATTTACCTCAACATCTGCTGACATCTTTCTAATGTCAGTCTCTTTACTGCTTAGATGTTTAAACAGAAGTTTCCTCTAACTGTCCACTCTATTTCATTTTCTTTATAAAACTCTTAGCAGAACTTTATTGCTAATTCAGTGCTGCAGAGAGCCATGTGCAGGCATCTCAAACTGGATGAATATCAATACTGGGGATCATATCAGGGATTCTGGCACCACTTCCAATTCAGCCATTTCATACATTTGACCAACCAAGCCAAAGTAATGATTCGGAGAATTTGAACTCCCCCTGCACAACACCATCACAGAAGAGCAGCTTGGATGCTGGCCACTTATACCCATGAATCAAGCAGGAGACATGAATCTCCATGCTGATTAGACACTAATTAGGTTATTCAAGTCCCACATTTATAGCATCTTCTGATATTACTTGAACACAGTAGTATCACATCAAGGAAGGCAGTGGCTTGAACTTCCTACTCACCTTAAATCCTAAATGAGCCGCAACCAAAGGCTGATGGCAAATAACTAACTTGCTCACATCCTAGCGTTATTCTCCTCCACACTTGCAGCCCAGTTTCATGGCTACACCAACCTGTCCACATGTACGCATTTTCAGAAGGAAACAAAAAAAACCAACCCACTACAGCCACTGCATATGGTCAGAGGTGATGTTTTGTATTACATTAAGATGAAGTCAAGTTCAAACCAACTCCTTAAATACCTGATCTTTAACCTATGAAGCAATCCCTGCGCACAGTATGTGGGCCAGAAGTGCAGATTGCTTTGCTGCTCTGTAGCTCTTAGGCATCCCTTTGCCAGGGACAAGGGGCCTCAGAAGATGAGACATCTAGCAGAGCCTTCCCATGAAAAGAAAGACTGCTGCCGGGAAAGATTCAACATTGGTAGAAAAAATAGACCAGATAAGGGGTAGTACACAACCCTAATATGGATCAAGTGAAATGAGGTATTGGAAGCTAGTATCAGTACTCAAAATTTCAGTCGAAATTACTAATGTAGTGCTAATGATTTGCAAAAGCACAGATGTCCACTGCTGTGTACCAGCCTGCAGACACTGTTTGCACAAGCAAAAGTTTAATCTCAAAAAAATAAATATGGGCAAAGGGAAATACTCCTGCTTACCAATTATAAGATCATTTGCATAAACACCATCTGGAATTAAAGTTCCTTTTTTTTTTTCCCCCTTCAATTAAAATGTATTAAGAACATGCATGGTGGATATGCCTTCAATGGCTGCTGCCTTATTCTTGTTTACTTACTGCTTTAAATCAACTCTGAATATAGGCTTTGTTAGGGCTGTTCTTGCCAGATTACTTTCATTACTGTTACTCATCTGCTTCTGTCACTTATTCTGGATCTCATCTTGTGCTCTTAAACATAAATGGAGTTTTGACATTGATTTCAGTAACAATAAAGTGGGAAAAGACATTAGTCACAAACTGCATCATTTGACAGAACCAAGTCATAAGGCCCAACACAAATGCTCCTTGCCATCAATTTATTTCTTATTACAGTGATGGAACCAAAGAACTCAAGCCATTCCCCTCTCTCTCTTCCCAGTAGCTCTGTGCAACGAGAAACTGCACTGGGCATAAGGTCTGTCAGAAAAGGGCTGAAGGATTATTCTGTGGGATAATGCAGATGAGGTATTTCTTGTAGGAAAGCAGTGAGTACTACCTCTCTAGAGCACCCATGTCAGGCACTGTCAAAGCTTTCTGTTCTAGTTCTACTCTAACTATTCATTTGCATTTCCCTCCTAAATAAATAAATTCTTTTGACTTTCAAATGTCTAAAATCAGAAAGCCCATATTTGCTGGGTTCAGATCTTTTTTTGGAATTACAGCCAAAAGACTTAAACTTGGCCAGGTACACATAGATTAAGCAGTATTTAATAAGCTACTGTTATATAACGCATAAATTCGTATATTGCATGCTACTTCTGCATGATGAGTTGTTGTAAAGGGCATTTCCAAAAGTCAAGCCAACTGTGTAGTTATTACTCAATATATAATCCTCCAGATTAAACACAGTATTTCAGCAAAAAAGGTCTTAATTATATATCTGCTCTGAACAGCTATTAAGCATCTCATTGGTATACTACAAAGAAGTCAGGTTGTGGCAGTAGTTGATAGAGTACCTAACCCATTGCAAATCAAATGTCATCAATTAAACCTTTGCCTGAAGGTTCATAGTCATATTTGGTACACCAGCATATGTTTATCCAGCTGTTGCTGTTCAAAACCATCTTTCTAGTCAAGGAATTTATTGACAAATTCTTCAGTTCTGCAAAGACTGGCGTTGCCCCACTGAGATACCTTGATAGTTTTGGATACTCTTGGAATGACAAGTGTTACTGAAATGATACTTATTCACATTGCTTTTCATCCACAAATATACATGGCATAAATAAGAGTGACTATACTTGAAAAATATGTACAGACTCTTTTATTTGACAAACCCAAGTGTGTATAAAGTCATCTTATATCATTGGGTTTTACAAATGAAGAAAACAAAATTAGTGAAGTTCAGGTGACTTTGCCCCAAAATCTTGTGGCACTAAAAGCAGCACAATTAAAACTTAAAGCAGACAAATAGGATAAAGGTTAAATCCAGGGACAAAAATAAGAATCAGATCACCTGAAATACTGCTATCCTTACTACTAGATTTTGAAAATAAAAAAATGCAAAAATTTAAATTATATATTGATTTTAAAATTAACATCACTTTTCATGGTTTGCAGTATGTAAAAGAATTGCGATGTTCAGTGTCTGTGTTATAAACTAAATAATGCATTCTGATTTGATCTGTATCCTAATTCTGAAACATATGTTAGATTTCATTTAGCTCACATTGACTAGACTACTGACTTGGTTTAATTCATGTTATTTACAATTGGGAGAGCTTGACGATAAGTAGAAACAGATTATACAAGTTTACTACACCCTCCCTCTCACTTACACCAATGAGTGATTATAACTCTCGTTATAATCATGGAAGACTTAAGTAGATGGACAGGCAACTGTGTTGCTGGTTCAGCATGCAGAAACACAACATCTGCCCCACATACTAATGAGGGTATATTATGCACAGACATGGTTGTCTGCGTAACTGGCATAACGTAAGACTATATTGGGCTTCCCTCTCTTGAAGCTGATCTACATATGTAACCAAATGCTTTCCGTAGGGGTGATGCATCACACAGAGCATGAAAAGAGCCAACTGCTGCCAGTTCTTGGAAGACTACATGTATTCCTTTAACTGGCACTCAAGATGCATTAGAGATCATTTGATTTCACAACAGATTTGGTCTTGCATTGTTCATTAGGTTGCCATAGATGCTTAGCACTTCACAATCATCCAGAAATGGCTTTATCCCACAGCTGTATTACATAATCTCACTTTTCCTTTCCCTTATTCTCTTCAAAAAAAGCCCAAATAACCTTGGGTATCTGTAACACTGGACCTGGAGGGGTGGATGGAGACCTATTGCATGGCTACTTTGAAACCTGCAAATTCAAATTTATTTGGAAGAACTATCCTTTTTGTAAAGTGTTCACACTTAGAAAGCTCTAAGCCACAGAACCCATAAGCTAGTGCTTCTCTAAGAAGGGATTAGGCAATATTCACACTTCATTAGGAAAATTCTTGATTTAAAAAGATTTGTACATGACCAGATTCAAGTTGCACAATTTTTAAAAGGAGGAGCCAATTAAGGTGTATTAATGTAACCTATTAATAGGTATCTGTCCTCTTAAACATTCACTAGTCTCAATCTATACATTCAAGAACCTTTGGTTGAACTTTACCTTTGGGACAGTATCTAGGGAAAAACTGACCTCAGAGAGCAGAGCTTTTGCTGTGGAAATATGCTAATCCTAAAAGCTTTTTTAATTAGAGTTTTTCAACTCATTTATTTTTAAATACATTCCACTAACATATTTGATCATCACTTTTGTGCTAAAACAAGATACATATAGGAGGTTCACAGCCAGCACATTGGGATTTTTCTAGAAAATCCAGTAACACTTTTCAGAGAAAAAAATCCCAGCCAGCTAGTCTTGGATTTGGCATCGTTTTGAATCTGATGAGCTTCATTCAGAAATACTCGTCCTTCACTGAGCTAAGGAGGCCATTCATTCCTCAGCCCCATCAAATAACCAGCTGATTTTGTTATATTACCTACAGAACATTATGCTTCCCATCAGAACTAAACTTGCCATTGAAATAGATGCTCTCAGTGAAAATCAGATGCATTGTCTAATGAGTCAGTTCATGGCCCATTACAGCTGATGTCTTGCCTATCATTTCACATACTGAAGCACAAGACATTTTGTGCTGAATATATTTAAGAATATAATACACAATCAAACCTGAATCCTTATTCATGGCAATAATGGCAGTACTCTTTTCAGTCATTCCACTCAATCTGCATATTACAGGTTCTTTTCAAGTTTTTAACAGTGAAAAAACCAGGGCAAAGAGAAATGGCCTTCAGGGTAGCACTTCAGTAAGCATATTCCGACACCAAGAACAACTCCATCCACATATGAGGCACATGAACAGTCAAAAGGGTAAGGAGGGAACAAGGACTGGACTGCATCTCCCCTATCCTATGCTTGACTTTCTGGTTTTCCTTCAGGGACTCTAGCACAAGTATTTTCTCTGTTGTCTGAAGATATTTTTCCAGCACCAACTACCAGAGACAGCCTGAGCTAGTACCGAGATGACTGTCAAGGCCACCACTCAACTGGATCACACACTGCAGTCCATTATCAAAACAAATATTGCAAGTTAACATGATAGAGCAATTGTTTAGCTTGATGCATCCACTTCCCAGTTATAGCTGTTCCCAAATTCACTGTATTGACTTTCTGGCAACAGATGTCACTACAGTGAAATCATAATGAAGCAGTAGATAAGAAAGCAAGAGTGCCAGATCAGCAACATCAATTCCTGCACCACCTTAGAAATAATAGGAGCATTCAGGAAGCTAACTGCTTTAATGAAGAGAAAAATAATTAAAATATTGCTGCAAATACAGGGCAAAAATCTCTCCTTACTCTCACCTAAAGCAGCCTAGTTTCAGAGCATGAGATCATACTAAATTTCTGCTAGGACCAGAAGCGTTTCTCTGGCCCCAAAAGCTCCATTATGGGGAAATTCATACACACTACCGTTACTGTGTGGGCACAGATTGCTGTAGAACTCCACGTGAGAGAGACTGTGGAACAGAAATCCCACCAGAAATGTTGCTGGGTTGTGGCATAGTTCCAGACTGGTGCAAGTGCTGGGGTATGTACTGCTCTATTCTAGGCTGCAGAGCAAAGCATGCAACCTAGAGGGGCATCTAGGGCAAGATGAAGTGTCAATGACTGCAAAGACCAAGCCCAGTAAGGGAAGGCAAGTTTAACTAGAATTCAAATACACCCATAATCCCTAATAATTGCTTTTAACTCCAGTTTAGGAAGGGGGAGGATATACTTCAAAGGCTGCTCAGCTTAACAGAAGGAAGTGAATGTTACTATGCAATATGCTTCATGAAAAAACAAAATCTATACAAAGATCGTATTTATACCTATTTACCTAACCTCTATTATAAATCCAAACTCAGTCCTGCCCATATCTCAATGCCCAGTCCTAGTCTTCAGGAATTTATTTTGATTCTGCTGCCCAATAATCAGCTGCCATTATGTGTATAAATGAAAGCAATCTTCTTTTCTGTTCTTCAGACACCATATCTTTCATGTGGCCTGCTCACACACCACTTGTTCCCTCATCAGCATAGAAAAGGCTTCCACGCTTTCCAAATTACCTTAAATACAGTTACCCTTTTTACTTAAGAGGGGGTTATGAAAGAATTACATGTCTGAGTTAAGACCATACTAATCTTAATGCAATAATATTTTTACTAAGCATAGATTTTAATTTAAGAGTATGTTAAATCAGTGAGGTAAATCACTTCCTGTGCCTAACTAACTCCTGCTTCTCCAGCCACTGAACAACCTCTTGTAGCACAGCACCTGCCCCGTATACATCTATCACATAAGCCAGGCCTGGATATTTGGAATGCAAATGTATATGCAGTTAGCAAGATTGCTGGACCATTTTTAAAGACCTCCTGAAAAAAAAGTTCTTAAGTGATTCACTTTATTTTTATGGCTTCTGTCTCACAGCTGTTGGCTCAAAACCCTTGGTTATTCTCAGGGCAATGAAACAGAAGCCAAGAGCTCTTGGACACAGACCTCCTACCATGTGCAATGCCCTGTAGGCTGCTTGTAACTGCTCTAAGTCCTACCTGTCACCACCTGGGGTTATCACAAATCCCCAGGGTTGTCTAAAAGCAACATGACCTTTTCCACCCTCACCACAACCCTCAGGTTAGGAAGAGATGCTACACACAAGCCCTGAAGCCCCTGTCCCAGGTCACACCACCACTAGAAGAGCTAACAAGATTTTATGGCTAAGTACCTGGACAATGGAAGGAAGCATCAGTGATGTATCCAGTGGCCTGGAAAAACAGAGTTCCACACACACATAAGGATGCCAGTGTGCTGCATTTTTGTCGCTACTAAGTCCAATAAATGCAAAAGATGTATTGCTTTCACTGAAGTACCGGAGAGCTGAGTTAGTAATAGCTTTGTATAACAAGGTATTTACTATTCATGTTAGAATAACCGTATGTCAAACTAACTTTTTAGACAATACATGGTCAATACTGTCAGACATGTTATCATCTCCTCATTGCCCCACTTGCACATCGATTCCCAGGGCACCCAGCACAGCCTTGTACCACAGGACACTAGTGCATGCTCTCATAGCCAGCATGGTACATGAAGCTTATTCACCACCTGGACCATGGGATACCACCCTCTCCTTCCACCTGTACAACACGGAAGCAGAATGCCCAGGCATTAACAGCCTCCAAAGACAGCATTAGGGAGCCCTTTGCTCTCCTCTCAGCCCTTCATGGATGAGCCAGGGAAAAAATTACAAGAGTGGGCATCTTGATTTAGCTTCAGTAACCTAATGCGTAAGAACTGCTGGGAACACTTGAGATAATTGTCTTAATTACAGAACTGAAGTACTAACTAAATAGTTATGAGAGTTGGGTTGTTGGGGATTTTTAAACGCAATCCATTTTAAACGCATCATCCGCCTGTGCAGTCAGCTCCTCTTTCTCTAAAATTATGTTAGATTTTTCATCTTATCCATTTCACCTTCCCACAGGGATAAATTCAGCAGCTACCCAGCAGGCTGTTATGTGTTGCCTGTACACTTAAGCCAAGAAAATTCAAGGTCTACATGTGAGACTAATTTATGCCTCATTCATTGTTTCAGTCAGGAGTTATAGATTACAGGGACACACATGCATGGTGGTCAGAGCAGTCAATAGGACTTCAGCAGAGAGCCCACACACATGCATTTTCTCAGCATCTCCTACACAGAGACTCATAAGAGAAAATGAAGAGCCATTGCTAGACACTGTACCAGGGTCTGAAGCCTGCAGTGAGGATAAAGTCCATTGATTTCTTGGTATGATTTAAGGAATCTGTCCAAGTACAGTTTACATGCGCTGCCACAGTGAAAGTCAGCAACTGTGAAGTGTTAAACTTTAAAATAATTCTTTTTTCAGATAGAAGCAACAAAGATAAATGGCTGGTTACCATAAAAGCAGAGCACTTACTCGAATTATTCGTTATGAAAGGACTAATTAAGCAACAGGGAGCCTGATCACCTACAGGTTCTGAATGAATCAGAAGTGAGAAAAGAAGAGCTCAGCTGTGCAAGAGGGATAAGGGACCAGGGCTGCCAAGGCCATTCCAGGGAGAAGAGGAAAGGAGACAGACACTTCCTGCAATTCATCTGCAACTCCAGGCATGGGATAGGACTACCAGTACATCCTCCAAAGGGTGCCACGCAGAGCCCCAGCAAGATGTATAAATGGCAAGGAAACACATACAGATTTTTCTGTCAGTCAGTACATATATGTGTGAGGAATGATGGATTCCTGAGCCCCTCCTTACCTGCAGGAGATTCACTTAAGCTGTTGTATGTCCCTGAAGAGGTAGACATAACCAGGAGTGCTCAAGCATCCAGAGCCCAGCAGAAGAGCATGCCCATGGCACCAGGCAGGATATGGTGGTACCATGAAGCCCAGTGGCATGCCAGTGTGCCACAGCAAATGGCAACCAAATGCCCTCACGGCAGCAGAACACCCACTGAGCCTGGACCCCACATCACACCACCTCAGACGAACAACACCCTCCCGCCATTTGTCTGCAGCCAAGACCCCACAGGCATCACTGCTCCACAGGGCCCCTAAGAGATTCCAACCATTCCCCAAAATCCACTCGGAGCCCCTCAGCAGCAGCAACGGCTCAGCTGCCTGCTGGCAGCTTCCCACTGCCCAACCATCAGGCAGAGACCTCACCTCCACAGCTCAGTGGGCAGAGCCTTTCACATCTCATTCCACCTTCAGAGCCCACTTGACAAAGCACAGGTTTTGTGCTTTAACTCATTTTTAACACCTCCTCAGACAGGTTTTCTTCAAGCTTCAGCCCCTCCAGTTACCAGCCCAAAGCAATCCTCACAGAGCCCTGTTACCACAAGACAAGCAGACCACTGGTGCTCATCTCCTCAGCATGGTTTAGCAGACAGCACTCCAAAACACACTCCACCCAGAAACACTGCTAAAGTAACAACCCAATGCAGTATTACCCCCATCCTCCACCAACCCTCCCTGCCGTGGTAGCACAGCCACCCCACAACCGCTCACCTCCATCAGTCCCAAAGCGCCTCACGAGAAGCTCCTCAGGCAGCAGCCTCTCCTGCATGGTGCACAGCCACCTGCATCACTCTTGAGTCTCCTGTCTTGCTTCACTCCATTTAGGAGCCTCTTTGGTCCCAGATGATGTTCTTCAATGTGTTTTGTCAACTCTTTACACTGAAGCGTGCCTTCTACATAACACCTCATCATGGCGGCCTCACCACCTCTCTCCATTAGCCAGGGCAGAGCATGACCTCAGGACTGAGAAGTGCTTTTACTGAATCTCCCTCCTGCAGTCCTGAACAGCCATAGGCACCTAGACTCCATAATAATCCCACTCCTCAGAGGTGACTCTGGCAAACCCACACCACCCCACAGCTCCCTTCCTACAAAAAGGAGCAACACCCATCCTGCATTACTCGTGCCCGAAGCGCACCCTCGGGAGAGCTCCTCCTGCCCCACCCCAGCCAGCTGCTGCCCATGAGGCTGACTGCACACAGCCAGCCCTGAGACAACAGGCACCAGAGAGCTGCTGGGCCTGGTGTCTGCCCGTGCCCGGCATGACACAGGTACAAATACAGGGAGGAGTAAAGGGTGGGGGGCAGCTCAGCCCTGGGCACCCTGGGAACATAGGGAAAACTTCTGCTTTTATCCCATTTTCTCAAGAAACCGTTACCTGTCTGGGAGGCAAAAGGGTTTAGCAGCACATCCCCTCAACCACTTTCACATGCCCTTTGCAGGTGTCAGAGTTCCTGATTAGCACCTGCAGGGCACTGCCTCCCACAAGTCAGTGGTTATATCTCTGGTGTGGCATCAGATATGGCATTTTCTATTTAAAGCAGAATAAAATGGAGGGGGGTCATGAGCACGTAAGTTGTGCCCTGTGGTGAGGTCTCCTGGGTTAAAACAACACAGCAGGTATCCTCTGGGCAGCAGCCACAACATTACACTTTTATACCGTATCTTTTTACCTCTGCTCAGCATGAAAGAACATGCAATTAGGGACCAGATGTTAAACTTACAAAATCAGAGCGTTGTGGTCAGCAGTGGCTGCTTCGTGCTCATTCCCACAGCAGAGCTGAGAAGCACACCATTTACTCTTTATCATTGTACCAAAACCTCTTTGAAACAGACATCCCTTACCATTTCCAATTCTGATGCCTTGAGCTATCGCCAGCAAAGCAGGTGAAAAGCATGTAACACCACAGAGATCAGTATGCTTTAACCCCAAGCTCTGCTCTGGCAGTAAGGCCTTTTTCACTGCTTTATGCGTTGAAAGACCCCAGATGCCTCCAACCACCCCAGTACGGCATCAGCAGGGTCTGATACAGCCATCACATCATCGAATTGTTTAGGTTGGAAAATAACTAAAAATCTTTAAGCAAGTCCACCACTAAACCATGTCCCTTGGCACCATATGTACACATCTTTTAAATGCCTCCAGGAATGGTGACTCCACCACTTCCCTGGGCAGCCTGTTCCAATGCTTGACAACCCTTCCAGTGAATAAATTTTTCTTAATATCCGCTCTAACCTCCCCTGGGGCAACTTGAGGCCATTTCCTCTTGTTCTATTGCTTGTTGCTTGGGAGAAGAGAGGGTAAGCAGGGTCCAGAAGAACAAAACAGGTCAGCACTCAATCAGCTTAAGTTAGGACACCTAAAAACACCTGCCTGCTGAGTGTGTAAGTACATGGACCAAATAACATGAGATCTGAAGGGCTGATCCTAGACCAGTACAGCAAGCTCCCAAAGGAACCACCAGTGGCAAATAAACAAATACTGAAAGCTGACAAAAGTGATTCTGGATGTTATATAAACACTAAATATGTCCCTTTTCCATTTTACATCTCCCATGATAAACTGTTATGAGACATACACATGGCTTGAAATAGATAATTACTGATAATTCTGACTGGTGGGAGAAGGAACCATCTGGCAGGTGGAAAATAAGAAGGTGCCAAGAATTTGGCAGACTAGGGGGCTTCCCGAGAATTTATGCATAGAGGTCTAAAGAAGGGAATATTTAGACAAAAGGTCAGCTATTCTGTTTCTATCTATACCCAAAACAAATTGGAACACCAGAAGTATCCAAATAATTATGAAAATTACTCCTGGTTGAAATTTATCTTGCAATTACGAGCAAAACCAGTGAATCTAAAATTGTAAGTGTTAGAAGGGAGGAATTCTTTCTGCATATCATGATTAATCACAAATAGTTAAAGCAAACAGCATCAGCACATTTTATCTGATATACTTCAGGTTTCTATCCTTTCTGTTTTTAACACATATAAAAGCAAATGCTTTTATTCATCCTCTCCTGACCTTGCTGCGTGGTATGCATCATTTGTTTCTTTCCATTTTCCTTAACAGTATTTCTTTCTTCCTGTAGCAGACAGAAAACAAAATCCAGTAGACTCTATTTCATATTTCTTTCCTTCTGAGTGAATTTCTCTTTCCTCTGCTCTTCTCTTTATCACTCCTGGGAAAAGAGACATTGCTGGATGCAGCATACTAATTGTGATTCCACATTTTTCCACTGAGATCACTACTCATTAGCCATTTTGCTGCTGACCCTTCACAACAGCTGAGCTGCAGCCAACATCTATTGCAGTTAAGGGGAAGTAAGGACATGACCCACATTGGTAGTCATAGGCAAAACACAAAATTAGGAGACAAGAAATTTATGTAACGTAATGAGTGATTTGTGGCTACTACTGCTGAAGCATCATGGTTCACTATAAAGACCATCAATCACTGCAACAGGTTGCTCAAGGAGGTCGTGCAGTCTCTGTCCTTGGAGGTTTCCCTGACCCACCAGGATAAAGCAACTAGGAACAACCTAGTTTGATGACCCTGCTTTGAACAGGAGTTTAGACCAGGAGTTTGAGAAACCTCCTGAGCCCCCTTCCAATATGAAATTATGAGGCCATGTTTTTCAGAGGCACTCTGAAATACAGCTCCCACTGACTCTTGTATAACATTCTCATTCCAATGAAAATTACATCTGAAAGTATTCTTGAAAATCCCGCTTGAAACTTACAAGCATCCTCAGAATCCTTAAATTGTAGCTGCAGAGCCCCTTCCAGTTCACAACTTCAGCTTCCACTAATGCCGTTAGAATCAGATTGCTCACAGCAGCTCCTACCAGCCGCCTTTGCTCAGATTGCTTTGTCAATAATTTTTCATTTGGGGAGTTCCTCCAAGTGATGTTCATCTTGTTTTTCACCAACAAAGTCTTATTTTCATTCAAACCCCATAAGAATAATGTCATTATATCCAGACACAAATTTATGGTACCCCATACTAAAAGACCTGCAGGCTGTCCTGGCTACTCACCAACTTCTCTGATAGGAACAAAGAGATGGTAACCTATTGCTCGACCTCAGTTCCCTTCTCATCACCCTGTTTATAACATTCCTATATCAGACATTAAAGCGGACACCAGGGATCTCACCCACTCAGCGGGTGCAAATGGGTCCCTTACATATAGAATTTTTTTCTGTGAAGGAATATGCCATATAGTTGTTCATGCATTTTACAGCTTGGTGTTTCACTGCAGAAGCACATGATTCTTTAATCCTAGCTCCCATTTGCAAGGCCATTTATATCATGACATTTCTTTCCATGGCTTTCATCATACTGATGTGTCTGAGGAATGTTGCTCTTCATGAACCAAGGGAAGACAGGACACCTTATGTTTTGCACTGATTCTCATTGGATTTGCATTGATCCAAACACTAAACACTCAATACTGTAGGTCCACTCTCGTGATCCTTTCATGATCTCATGATGCAGGGAACCCCAAGCCTTAAAATAAAGTAAATACAAGAAAATTTTCCAACTTGCAAAGTTGAAACAGTCTGTTTCATACAGAATCTATGCATTTTCTTTGCAGAATTGATAATTTATGTGAAGAATCATGGATGTCACAACAGCCAAGAGTTCTTACTTAAAACACATTAACAGAACTCATTTGATACCAGTGAATCCAAATAAACCTTATTTTTTACTTTAAATGTGTGCAACATAATGAATCTTGCTGAAATGTTACTACATGTATTTTTTTATTTCAGAACATACACACATTTTTGTGCTCAGGAGCTCTGATACAAAATGTAAATGGCATCCAATGACTGCCAAGATAACTAGCAGAAAGCACTGACCATTAAAGTTGGATACATCAATGGCAAACAGTCTCACACTCACTTATAATCTGCTTGCCTTATTCATATGCTCAATTCCAGCAGAGGAACATTTATCCTGGTACAACCTCCTTAATTGAAATAGCACTAGAATAAGCACATTTTGGATCCATTTGATTAAGTAACACAGGCAGCATTTGCCCAACATTCAGCCCGCTCATGTGAAGCAGCCCCACGCAATTTGACACAACTGGCATTTACCACTCCAGAGAGACCTGTGTCTGCGCCTAAAGAGCACAGGAGCAAAACTGAAACACAGACTTCTATGACCATTGCAGTATGCAATGTTAAACACCCTTCACTTTCAAGGACACTTAAAACACACCATAGCAATTAGAAATGAAGGGAGGAATAAAGAATAATCCCACTCTTCTCTTTATGGCCTACACGATGAAAAACGCTTGTTTCAGAATTTATTATAACCACAGTATTTCATCTCTAGAGACCAGAGATCAAATCACAACTGTAAAACAAGGTTTGTGGCTTTAAATTAAGTCAGTTATGTTCCTTTTCTCAGTCACAGAATGAAGCTTAACACCTGACAAATTACAAAGTGACCAGAAAGATGAAGAACTTCCTCTTTTTGTTGGAAAGACCGAAAGATACTTTATCTAAGTATTTTTTCATTGTCAGCATTTAGATCAGATGCGGCAACTTGCACACTTCTACACATCTCATGTTTTAAGTTGATTTAGTGGAGGAGAGAGGATTTTCCTGTGTTTTCATGCACTGAGTGATCAATACCACTTACAGTATTTGTACAACTATCTGGTTTTGTTCACAGCAGAAAACAATACACAGTTGTGCACTGGCCTTTCTGTTCCATTGAAATGATGTGCCAAGTCTTCAAAACAGTCTCCCTCCAAGTTCACTGCAACTTAGTGCACCCTGTACCTTGTCCATGCTATTGATTCTTCACTAATACAAGCATTAGCTTCAGTGGAAGCACACTGTAATTATTGAGTCAGGCAGAAAGCAAATCCAGGCGCTACTTTTAAGCATAAGAGTCAAGTATTATTTAAGTATTCTGATCCCAGTTAGATGTCCCTCCTCACAAAAGGCAGAGGTCTTTTATAACCATATTCATCATCTTTCTGATATCCTACTTTTCTCTGTAATTTTGCACATTTAAAGCTTCTTTTTTTAAAATGTTTGGCTTTTTTTTAAATTCTTCTAATCCTCTTTTCTGAATACCAAAAGGACTAAAAATGGCCTCTTTTAACTACTAGTTGTTCACATACTTATTTTTTTAACGAAGCAGCATTAAACATGGGGATCAGTCTGCCAGTATTTTTCACAAGCAGCAGAGTCCCACACAATTCTGAAGCTTTACCCAAACAAATTGCAGTCCTTTACTTTCACAAAATGAGCTTTGTATTACTTTTTCTGTTTGCTAAAACACGCTCAGGTATAATTGTACAGTATGTTGGGTAATTCC
>NW_009936027.1:97303-100268 GCF_000696875.1 Nestor notabilis
CAGGTGGAGCTCAAATTATGGACCAGATTCAGATGCTGTAACTCTACTGGCACACTGTTCATATCAGTAAAGTGAAGCAGATGCTTGTGAGTGCTCACTCAGAACAACAGAAAGCTTTTTAATAAAATTAGAATCCAAAGGAGATTTGTGGAAGCTAAGTCATGTATTTCACACTCTCAGACACAATTAATTCCTGCTCACTTTATTCACACAGAAGAGACCAAGGAATTCTGCACACATGAATGACCGTGCTTCAGCCCCAAAATCAAAAGAGGTTATGCTGTAACACAGCCATGAGAAAGGCTCATTTAAAAACCACTGCAAAGTTTCAACCTTAAGATTGGGGAGCCAAAATCAAAGGGCATTGTCCCAACACAGAGGGCAAGCTGGGCTGGCTTGCCCACGGGCAGCACCCTGCTCTGCAGAGGCTCTGCAGCTCCTCGGGCCCGCTCGCCTGCTGATAGCACTGACAAACACACGCACAGCTGTTGCGAGGCAGGCTGACAGGACTGTGCGGTGGGTAGCAGGGGTGGGTTGTAAAGCAGTGGGTGGATAAGAAGCAAGCGACATGCTCTATGAGCAGATCATTTTCAAGCACTGCCCCAGGACACACAGAATGACAAAAAAAAAAACAAAACACCCCACAGGGTACAGCCAAAACCCAGACATCCAAAATCCACTCAGCACCACAGCAGAGTACATACAGTGATAACACAAAACACCTCATTCCTCAACAACACAAGCACTTTAACCTTTTTCTTACATACCAAATTAACTATTCCTCCCATTTTTAGCACCACTATCTGGAATTTGGGAATAGATCCTAACAGGCCAGTTATAAGATCTCCCCGATAGAAATCATTCACGTTATCTGTACCGATGGTGAAGATGAACTGAGGGAACGGACACATGTAATGCAGTCATTTAGCAAGTGTATAAGCAACCTTATGCAATAATCTTTTAACTACTTTATTAAATCAAGTTTCCTTTTCAGAGTAAGTTCAACATCTAATGCCAAAATTTCATCAAGAAGTCAATAGCTTAGAAGCCAGTTATCACCTCTATAAGCACTAACACAAGAAACAGACATACTACATATCACAAAAATTTTCACACATACACACACACACACACACACACTTATCAGCATCCTGTTTAAATCAATTTATTTTCACAAATCACTTTCCTTTTTCTGACTCATACTCTTCACAATTTCTGAAGGCACAACACCCAAATAGGCAATGTAAAATGTACTTCTTGTAGAAAAATCTATAGTCTCCTAAGAGAACAGTTTGGCAAAACCACTTGCATTTAAAAACTCACGTTCCAAAACGAGCCTTCAAAGAGCATCAGAGAATACTGCAAAGATTATAAACTAATTCAGGTGTCTGCACTTCTCTCATGCAACACACCACTTAACCTTTAACAAATCAAGAGCTTTTCAGGAAATTATAAAAGCAGAAGTAGTAAAATCTTTTTTTTCTTTTTTTTTTTTTTAATCAAGTTTTAACGATGGGGCAGAGTCTCTAGGCAAAGCTCCCAGAAAGAGCCAGACCACCATCTGGCTCCACCATAGAGCAATGACAATTCACAAGAAACAAGCATCTAACCAGCACTTTGAAATCAAACGCTAGCTTGACTCCGTAAAAGCTCCATTACAGCTATGAACAGATACCTGAACGTTTTCTTCCTCTTTGTACGTAAATATAACTTTGGACACTTGACAAAGGGGAAAAATAAATCATTTTATGTGGGTTTTTTAAGCTTCCCTGTTATGCCTGTTACCGATCAATGTCAAGAAGTATCTTACATATCTTATGTACTGTTAGCACTATATAATACATATAAATATATAATTTTTTATTTCCACACATGCTAATGTTTCCAGTATGATAAATGTCTTTTTAAATCCTGCATTTCTTGTCACGCTGTAGATCCACTTCCATTTGACAGTGACTCCTGGACATACATGTCAAGACAAAAATAAATACTGCTGTGATGGCAAACGTTTCAAAACTCTTAGGACACTAATACAGTGGCACTTGAAAAGACTTCATAAATACAACAAAAAAGACGATAGTTAAATAGAAACCTGCTTTGACAAAGCCATAAAACCTGCACTACGTTTGAGATCTGTACTTGTTTCTTCAAGAGCGGCTCCTAATCTTTGAATGCATCAAATGTTCCACTCCAGCCCCCCACCCATACCTATTAGAAAGTCGACATTGCTATTTTAAGCAAGTATCCCCTCCAGCTGCACATAAGCAACACTGTAATTCCCAAACAATTGAGGTAATTATAAAAATGAATATCATTTATTGTTTTTTTATTACTATCATGTCTGAACATTTGCTGTCATACAAAAAGTCCGATTTTCAACATTATGCTTTCCAAGGGCATCCCCTCCACACTAAGGGAGATAAAGATGTGTTAGGAATTGTGCAAGAGTTTCTGTTAGCCATCTTCAAGCCCGCAAGAACTCCATAAACAAGATTTTGGTACAGAATCACTGCCTGACATTTTAGAGAAGGGGAAAGGGGCTTTACACTTATTTTCAGATCCACTTTATTTATTTATTTACTTTAATAGCATCTAACCCAATGCAAGAGGAGGGGTGAAAAATAAAGAAAGAAATCATCACATTACTGTATGTTACCCTTCAGCAGTCTTTGGAGGAAATCAGAAGCCAGGCTGCTTTTCCCAGCTTCCTCCCTCACTCAAGCCAGCCGGAGCAGCTCCTCTCCCCACCAGGGCTCTGCCACCAGTGAGGGCGGTCGGCAAGCACCCACTGTCCCGTCACAACCGCGGCTTCCTGAGCAATGTTCTGCTGAGGTCCTTCACCTCTTCAGGGCTTCCAGCCCTCTCATAGCCCAGCAGGACCATGGGCTGGTGGCAGTACTCCTCAACCTGCTTGATCTGCTGGTAGCTGAGTGCAGTTCTCCAGGCGCTCAGCGCCTGGGGGGCA
>NW_009936027.1:100307-100841 GCF_000696875.1 Nestor notabilis
GAGGGCGAACTTCTCCATCTCTGGGCTGACTGCCAGGTTGACGAAGCTGTACACCTGCCGCAGGGTCTTGATGGGCTCCACCACCAGGTCCTCATAGCGCACAACCATATAGTTGCCCTGGAGCCAGTCAGGGGGGTGCAGAGCAGTCTGCAGGGTCTTGGCCATGCTGCTGCAGATGACCTCCATTGCACCCAGGGCATGGTAGTCCGAGCCACCACCTCCCTCCTTCTTCCCGCCCAGCTTATGGCCAGCATCAAGGAAGGGCATGCGGTGGATGTGGGGGTCCCGGCTCCTCACCACCTGTAGGCTCTCCCGGATGAGGCCGTGCCGGGACTTGATCCGGGAGCTGGCGACAGCCCGGGGGTCCCGCACCAGGTGGATGACTTTGAGGTCCAGGGTCGGATCCCGCATGAGCGGGGCGAGGACAGCCAAGTCAAAGACACGGACACCTTTAATGACCAGCGTGCGATACTTGTGGCATTCCTCCTGGAAGCGGCTGAGGCGCTGCGGGGGACATTTCTTGCACACTCGGTC
>NW_009936028.1:0-19463 GCF_000696875.1 Nestor notabilis
GGTGGACACTGAACCGTTGACCACAACTCTTCGTGCGCGGCCATCCAGCCTGTTCTTTATCCCCTGAGTGGTCCATCCATCAAATTGGTGTCTCTCCAATTTTGAGACAAGGAGGTCGTGTGGGACAGTGTCGAATGTTTTGCACAAGTCCAGGCAGATGACGTCAACTGCTCTGCCGCTGTCCATCAGTCCTGTAGCCCCATCATAGAAGGCCACCAAATTGGTCAGGCAGGATTTCCCCTTTGTGAAACCATGCTGACTGTCATCAACCACCTCACTGTTTTTCATGTGCCTCAGCATTCTTTCCAGGAGAATCTGCTCCAAGATTTTGCCGGGCACAGAGGTGAGACTGACTGTTCTATAGTTTCCTGGGTCTTCCACCTTCCAGATACAGATACAAATGAAAACAGACTTCAAGAAAGGCAACACAGTACACTTTACAAGATAGGGAAATGAAGAAATGAAGAATGGCAGCTGATAAGAATTCTAAGAAATAAAAATGAAATTTGCTAGTAATATTTAATGGTCTCAAGAAACTCGACGCCAGAGGTTGGTATCAACTCGTGTATTTAAAGGCCATGGCTAGTTTCATGGCCATAAATAAACACACACTAGTTATGTGAGTTAAACTAAAGTTATGTGAGTTAACAAAAAAAAACCCAAATCTTACACTTGAAAGTGTTTGCAGAGTGAACACTTCTCTCTCCTCTCCCACTCACAACATACAAACTGGCAAAGTATTCCTGTGTTTGTTGTAACGTTAGATACTCCCCAAAAGAAACATCTATGTACACAAGGGACCCAAACGAATTTAGATAGGTTTTGCTTTATAATGTAGTTGAAGTGGTAGGGGAAAAATTCAAAATTAATATTATTTTTAAATGATTAATCTTAAAACTTAACTTCTCTGCATCTTCATTTATTTTTCCCTGAAAAAAAATAACAATTAAAAAAAATAAATGGCACAGCTCTTCTCATGTGTCAAATCTCCATTCCAAATGTCAAACAATTACAATTACTTAATAAAGATGTAAACACTAGCATGTCATTAATTAGGCTTCATGGGGAAATTAGGATGCAAAGAATGGTAGCGAGGGAATTGTCCAGACGTGGGTTTTAACAATGCTGTTGCTGCCCTCCCACAGTAACTTATAACAAAACTGACTTCATTCCTCTCACAGTGTGCCTTGCCAGGAAATGGAATTGAATAAAGGGCCCTCATTAGCAATAAAAATTCAGAGGGTGGAAGTGCTGCTTGCACTATTGCTGGAGTACATGCAAGGAAAAGCACTTTGCTGAATTACTGACAGTGTCTCTACAAGGCAGCCCCAGCCTGCCAGTCCTACTGCTAGTGTCAGCTGTTGCTCCTGGGTTCTTAAGCAGCAACAGAGGAGTAAACTTGTAGGACCCATGCACTAACACAAAAGCTTTCGGTATCAGCCTTCTGTACCAACTGTGGAGTTCACAGTGGCTCTTCAGACCTTCCGAATTCCTAGCCAGGCTCTGTAACGTGCTCTGGGAGATGCTATGCAAAGGCTGACAGAATCATGCAATGATTATTTATGTCAAACCTTTTTTACCTGCTTCCTGTTAGCTTCTGAACAAAATTTAAAGTGTTGATGATTCTTGAGTGTAGTGGTTATGGGCAGGAAAGCATCTAAGAGTTATTCAGGGTTGTTCAGAAACCTCCGTGCGTGTAATCAAGTGCCATAACATTTATGTGACACCATAACATATTTATGTTTTACTACTAACAGCATCACTGAACCAATCTGAAATAGAAGAATGTCGTATCTACTTCAAGCAACTTATGGATCAACAGAATTGTAAACCAAATTACTGTAACACTACTTTTATTAAGCCATCTTTAATCGCTTAACAACACACTGTTACATGCTGAAGGCAAAAAGCAGAATGCAGGATTCCTAACTTTCATAAATAATACTGAACCTAGGACGTGTGAACTCATTATGAAAATACCAAATGTGCCTGGGGAGTGCCTACAGAGGGGGTTGTGATCACTCCTTCAGCTCAGCTACAAAGAGTTAATGTCAGGAACCTTAAGGGAAAAATGTTCAAATCCATCTCTGACTGATGTGGAGGGTGGACTCCACTATTGTTATGTGTAATTCACAGAAAGAAGAGACCACTTGAAAACGGTTCTTGGCCACCAGGAAGGTAAAATATATTTATGGTCACACTGCAACATGTGTTGATCCACTAGAAAACTCACACAAGAAAACGTTTAAGAAAATTCCGGTTCTATATACTGATTATAAAAGTCTTACAAAGCATTAAAGTGTCTTATCTTCAGCCTGCCAAAGGGAATGAACTGGTTCTTCACTTGTTTCCTTGATTTGGGGTATTAAGCAGACTGACTTAGTATAACACAATGTTAACCATTATTAAACACGTTTTCCTTAACAGGCAGCAGAGGCCTCTGCAGTGCCCATCACACACCCAGTAACATCAATGAAAGAGCTGGAGCAGTGAGCAGATGCTACAAAGAACCTGGCTGCTTACTGATACCTGGGCACTACGCGCACTGATCATTGTAAAGTAAAATTCTAATGCAAAAAGAGCTGTACATTAAGGTCCCTCCATCAGTAATTTTCATTTATGTGAAAAATATTCACACCTTAACCACACAAGCGTTTTAAACAGATTAACAGAAGCTAATAGGAAATAAGTTAAAAATGAAAGGGAAAACCCCAACTGACTTACACCTTGTAATTGACTGTAAAAGCCCACTAGAGGACAATATACACTGGGGTAAGTTTGCTACACACATGTGGGGCTCCATATTTGTATGTTCTGTGCTTTCATTCATCTCTTCTCAGGATATGCTAGTGTTTTTTCTCACCTAAAAATCCTTTCACACAATGAAAACCATGCATGCTACTTACTCCTTCACTGCACAAGGCCACGCTCTGAAGTTAGGATTTCTCTGTGTCCCACACTCCTTGTTTCCCTTCAGTGAGCAAGAGCTCAGGGCATTTTTTTGTCTCTACTGTCATTTACAATATGAGCTGGAAACTGCGTATCTCCCCTCCATCCTCTCTCTTTTAGTCTTGCTGCTTATTTGTGTCAACAGAATTATTTTCTATGCAGATGGGACCATTTTATAAAGTGCTAAAGGATGCCTTTAGCTTTTACTAATATATGAAGAATTACAGATGACTGAAGTTGGTTTCATAACTAGAGGAGCTATACCCTTTTCCTTCTACTGTTTTTTTGTTTTTCACCAAAATTAAGATAGCTTCTATTATCAAGTTGCGTTGTTCAGAAGTAACTACCCTGTATCCATAGGAGAGCAACAGAAGACAACTTGGACACAGCAGGACTTCGGACACTGTGAACTAGAGAAATCCTTTAGAGAAATCCTTTGCTGCCTGGACGCCACCTATGCTATGTGGACACTATTTGTATCACCTGAGCTAAAAATACCTACCTGGTCTTAAAAACAAACAAAAAATCCCTTGAAAAACGAAAAAAAAAAAAACAAAAAAAAACCCAAACCCACAACAGTTTGGGTTTTTTGGGTTTTGTTTTTTTATATTTTTATTTTTTTTCTTTAGCAAACCCCCGAAAATGTTTAGAAGGCAGACGTAAATCAGCTACGGATATGGTCGTGGTGGGTAGTTGATCATCTGGTAGGAGATGCCATTTCTTTTTCTGGCTTCTGTTTTCACTCAGTGAAAACAATAATCACAAGCACAACCACAGTGAAGGAAAACTGTTCAGTTGTGTGCTCTCAAGTTTGGTATTTATCTTTTTATCACTACCATTAATACAAACAGTACATGTCTTTTGACTAGGCTGAGAGTTCAAATTGTAATGAAAGCAAAGGAGAACTTAAAAATGTCATTTCAGATAGCCAGGAGAAGAAAACTTCTCTATTTTTTCCTCCCTTTATGGTTTTCCTAACAAACAAAAATAAATCCTCTGCTTGAATGTTTACATTACATATTATCAAGGGGGAAATGGCTATATAAGCATAGGAAACAGCATAATTGGAGCAAAGAACTAATTAAGAAAAAACAGATCAGAATTCAAGTGTACCTATGCTTCACAGTATTTTTAATGGTAAAAAAGAAAAGTATTTTTCCCCATGAAGAAAAAGGAAACAAAACAAAATCAAAGCTTCTTGTACTGGGGGGAATATTCAAGAAGTGAAGGAATCTTTTTTGGTGGAGTTTGAGTAGTTTTTTTCTCTTTACTCTTTTTAAAAAGCAACACATCAACAGTTATAGAAATTATCTGATTAAGATATAACTTAGCAAATAAGCAACAAAGTTTACTTTATAAGGTCCTTATTTTAAAGCTAAAGTCCCAATCTTAAACCTTCCCAGGCACTTTCACTGTGGCTGTTAGATCTACATAAGAGTCACCCCAAATCATTTCCGCATGTTTATTACTTTGCCTCTTTGCTTTTCCAAATCCTGATCTGTAAATTTTGTGGCCAGGCCTGTTTCCCTCCCTGCACAGATGTCAACAAAATCTCTCAAGAGGGAAGTGACTGCACCCCGAAGAGCCCTCCTCGTGAGGTTCAATACGATGTAAAGGGAAAGTTGGAAATCAGTAACAGAATAAATAAACGTTTAAATAATCTAAGTAAGAACTTTCTGACTTACTATGAAAAGTAAACCAAATATTCATTAGTACATATTATCACTCATGGGATGTTGAGCTGTCAGACTTACCACAGCATTTATTTTAAAAAGCTTCATTTGTCAGAATTCCTAAACTGACTTTAAATAGTCTTTCCTAAAAAAAAAAAAAAAAAAACCCCAAAAAAACCCAACCCAAACAAACAAACAAAAAAAATCAAAAAAACCAAAAAAACGCCAAACCAAAAAGCCCGAGTGCAGGTGCCTTTTTCCTAAACAGAAGCTGGTAACCTCGAGGCACACATAAGCTATTCTTTCGCAACAGACTTCTAAAAGAGAGCAAGAGCTTGAATGCCCAAATGTCATCAGTATTCTTCTGAATCCAAAATAACAACACCCCAAACTTCTAATAAACAGAAAACCCTAAATAGAAGTTTAACAGTGAGGGATAAAACTAACCAAATGGATAATCCAAAGAAGACAAGATGCTGGAAAAAAATGTTTCCTAGACCTAGGATTTTGTTTTAAATTTTCTGAATTTAATTAATGATTATATCTGATGTAGCAGTTCCTTCGTTTTGTGTAATACAAAATACTGTCTCTACATTACATTTTCCAACACTTGGCTCAGTCACAGTTTGTGCCTTAGACACTTCTATTTTCCTTGGCAAAGTATTTCACAACGTAATTCATTGTGTGGAAGTTTTTCTGACATACAGCCTAAATTCTCTCGCCATTTCTTCCTGTCAGATGATTGCCTCTTCTCTGCTAGATGATGTAAGCAGCAGACAAACACTTCCCACACTAAGAAACACAAGTTCTGCTGATAATATAAAACTGGAAAAGTTAAAATTCCCTCTTTTCAGGAGCTCATGCAGAAAAAATGCAAATGAGACTATCTGAAAGAAGCTGTATCAGATCCTGATCTCATTCTTTCATCAGCTCATTGCTTTTACACTCCAGGGATTCTGAAAATGCCTAAGTAATAGCATGAGTATAAATACACAAACACAGAAGCAAATAAGTTATACATGCATTATCTATACATATGCTTAGTTATTTACAATCTTGAGTAATTACTCAAACTATGACAATGTTTAATGTAGAATGATAAATACAGGGCATTTTTTCATATACATATAAAAAAATCTGGGCTTGTTATGAATCTATGAGTCAAAATTTAGACAGATGTCTTTTGCCTTTAAACTGCTACCAACATTTTCGTATTAATATACTTCTACTACTGTGATTTATTTGGCTTAGAACACTGTAAAGGCCTGTAAAGGATGTACAATCTACTCACATACAATTCATGAAAATACTTTTGACATATTACTAACAGCTTATGTAAATTACAGTCAGTGTAAAAGCATAGCCATTTGTCATGACTGTCATTTGAATATAAATGTTATCAACTACCAATACTTCATTAGTATAAGTAGACCCAGCAAACCTATCCAATAATTACAGTAGAGAAAACAGTATTAGATTTTAAGTGCTACTAATCCCAATAGTTTTATAAGCTGATTTGGAAATTGAATCTTCCAAATTTCAGCAGATAATATAATTACATTATCACAGCTTTGAAAAGATACTGTATTCCCAGGATTGATCATCCCATAACAGCTTTGACCATTTTTAGGATACTGTGCTAGACTAATCTTTACCGAAATTTCTTCACCAGCTGGGTTGCAAATGTACCCCTTAATTATTTAAAAAATATGGGGACTACGTATGCACTTGTTTATTAGCAGCCATATAATATCTGCCTGCTGCTCTGGTTAAGCAGACAGGTATGGTTGTGCGAGTAGCACACCTGGTCCTGAAGCTCTGATTCATGACCAATCTGTCTTACCTTCCAGTATGAAAATTAATTTTCATCTTCATAAGACACTGCAGGTCTCCACGAGTCAATCCCAGTAACTGCAAAAGTGGGGTTAACAGCTACTAATCTCTATTATCTATTACTACTGGGAATCACTTTGCATTATACTGTGCAGCTGCTGTGAAACAAAACACTGAGAAAGGGAGTCTGATAGTTAAATGTTTTGCTTATGTGCCATGTTTGGTTCTTGATACAAACAATCCACTATTTGTTATCTCTCTAGTACCAACAAAACTAACCCCCCAGAAAAAACAACCCCCCAGCATCACAGAATGGTTTCGGTTGGAAGGGACCTTAAAGCTCATCTAGTTCCAGCCCCCTGCCACATCTCACTAAGCCAGGTTGCTCCAAGCCCCATCCAACCTGGCCTTGAGGACTTCAGGGATGGGGCAGTCGCAGCTTCTCTGGGCAACTTGTGCCATCATGGCTAAAAAAATAAAAAATAAAAAAAAGGAGAAAGCTGGTGCTGAGGAAACCAGCTATTTGAAGAGATGAATATAATTAGAAGTTGTATTTTGTTTTAACAACTACTTCATGAATGAACATGTCCAGGCATAACGCCAAAATCAGCTGAGCTGTTTGTAGTGGTACTATGCCCAGGAACTGTTAACTCCAAGATTGGAAGTATGCATCCTTTCAGGAAACATAAGCACATGTATGAACATTTCAGATACTTGGTTAAGAAAGGTATCTTAGCCATAGATCTGAACTATTCAGAGATAAATGAACTTCTATAGGTACAGGATCCATAGAAAAATCTTTCTATATGTCCATACTATTGACACCATTAACTTGTTCTGTGTACAGCGCTCTGGTATCCCAACCAAAATTTAGAGTGAATTAGAAATGTGCAATGTGGCTGTTCAGGCTAGTTTCTTACAACCACAGGAAAACATTATGATGTTCTCTTAAAAATTAGGCATAATGATAAATAAACCAATACAAAAATACAATATATGAAGTTATAAAAAAATTAAATTGATTTCATACTGTGAAATACAATTTTATAGCTGCATGCATACAAAGCATTACTGATAGCTCACACACAGAAGTGTTCAGAGGTTACTTAAGCCTTAAATGCTGAAGAATCATGATTTAGAAGGATCTGCCAACTGTCAGTGGTGAAAGTTCAAAATGAGCATGCTGGGAACAGCCCATGAAATGAAGAAAGGGATGCAGGACACAGGATGACATATGTCATAACAAGACACTTACAGCAAAAGGGCTAAAAGTAGTATCAGATACAGGTTTCTTAGTCTTTTTTCTGCTCTAATGCAAATATGACCAACAACATAAATCAATTTAGAAAGCTCTCATTTAGCTTGTAAAAATGTCTCACCATAGTGTAAGAGCCAGCTTAGGGGGAGAAAATGGTCTAGCATGCTTTCTTTAGAGGTAGCCTTTTACTGAAGGACAGGTATACAAAGAAGCAGCTTACAATATTTTAATCTTTAAGGCTACCAAATTCCATGGCCCCATCATTCAAAACTTTCTGCAGGACTGCAACATGGCTTCCAGATTTCTGCTATAATTTCCTTTTACCACTAGAAAAGAAACCCAAACTCTTTCCTTGACCACAACTAGTCATAACAGCAGGGCTGAGACAAATATTGCACCCATAGCTAGATTTGCAGGCATTTATTTTGGTGGTCATGCCAGCTGAAGCAGAGTTGGCTGATCTCACATTGCTTTTCACACTCTCTTTGACTTCCTCCTTTGCCCTCTGTTGATGTGATGCTGAAACAATCTGTGGCCACATTGCTGAAAAATAACCACTAAAAACCTGTTTGTTTTGCTTTGCTTTTAGCCACGTCAGTTTTCTGAAGTGGGTACATAGCAAACTGGCACTGCTGCCAAAACAACCAAACAAAACTGTTAATCTTTTTCAGTCTTAGTTCAAAGTAAAAGCACTTGCTCGGGAAGATGCATTCAAGAAAGTTTGTCAAAGTAACAACAACTGGAGCTCCTACGGACATTTAAACAGAATAATAAAAGCAATCTAAGTGCTCTGCAAACCTTAAGACAACATCCTAATGAGAACACTTGAAATAAAACATCTCTGCATAACACAGCTCCGTCCCATACAGATTACACAGGTTCCCTAAGGGAGAATATCTTGGGTTTTTTTGAAAAGACGGAGGTTCTTTTGGGTGGTGGTGTTTGTTTTAAATAAAGGCATCTTTGTTCCTACATACCCTTTGGTACATAAAGTGCTTGGTGTTGTTATCTGTTTTTAATCACATTGCCCAGGACACTGGATAAGAACAACAAATATAAGGGTTTCAAACTATTCCGAAGATCAGACTAAATGAAGAAAAAAATCAAAAATAAGTTGTTTGTAGGAACAAAGTACTTTTGCTCATACTACTGGGAGAGGTGCAGATAAATTCAGAATCCATTAAAAAAATTAAGAAAATGCTAGATTGTCAGGTAACAGCATGGTCTGACAATATTACAGGCTAGTAATGGGCACAGCATGCACCCTCTGCTACCTGCAACTCCATTTCCTCCCTCTGCAGTCACAGAATAAATGCATAGAACTTTAAGGCTGTAAAGTTGGCTGATCCAGCAAAACTCATGTTCCTTCAAAACAGTCATTTAGAAATGCAAACATCTTTCTCTTTTTCTGTCAACAGTCATCTGAGAAGAAACTTGGTTAGTGACTGTGTTGAAATCCAAAGCGTCTACAAGCTGAAATAGCAACTACCTGCATTTCTGTCATTAAAATTAACACTTTCCAGGATGCTACTCAATGAATGCCTCAAAACACTTTCAGAAGTTCCTGTCCTGTAATAATACATCATCACATGCATTGAAACACAGGGAACATGGAGTGACTATATGAAATCAAGAACAAATTAGATTTATAAAATGAAGTAGCAAGCGGCCTTCTACCTAACTCCTTGTTTTGTGTTTTTACTGAAGGGAGGATTTCGCCTCTCTATCTCTTGATGATACTCTTCAAAACTGGGGAATGGCAAGCAATCTCGGTTTGTGAATGCTCTCTCACAACTAAAAATTGCTGTGAAGTAAACCAGAATTTTTCAGAAATTTGGCCATGCGTTACTGTTTTACTGACTGATTTTCAACAACCACTTCCTATTCTTACTGCACTCACTGCTGATTAGTTAATTAAGAACTGCAAGGAATGTTACTAAGGCACCAAGCCAGCTCCCCAGGACGCTGTAAAAATCATGGGACTGTTTACAGCAAGCTGTTGAATCTTTTAATACAATGCTTCATAGACCAAAGATTAAAGAGTCCCCGTGATCATTTGATATTGTAATACGGAGCAAGCATCCTAGCACCCTCCTGGAATCCAGCTCCCCAGGACACTGTAAAAATCATGGGACTGTTTACAGCAAGCTGTTGAATCTTTTAATAAAATGCTTCATAGGCCAAAGATTAAAGAGTCCCCATGATCATTTGATACTGTAATATGGAGCAAGCATCCTAGCACCCTCCTAGTCAGGAATCCATACAGAGGTAAATGCTAATATAATCACCTCAAACATACGTAAAGCAGGAGAAACTGTAATAGTTGACTGAATCAATTACGCTAATCTACATTGTAGTACTCCTGCAACACACATTGTATTTTCTTCATTTTGGATGAATGGATTTTCTTGAATTCCATTCTCTGCAGAAAACTGAAAAGCAAATCCTACAAGGACACTAATTATCAAATCCTTCTTACTAAGGCTTTGTATGTTTGTGTAAGATTTTATAGACACCTGAATGTTAAGAAGTATTGTAAACAAGGAGCAGAGCTAGTGAAGCCCCTTACTCCACTCCCCTTTCCTTTCCTCTTGAATAATTGCCCAGGTCTTACCCAGCCTCTTGGCCCTATCATAACACACAAGTGCTCCCTTGTTTGATGCCAGCTAACCAGTCTACACAAAAAAGCTGAGATGAGCGTGACAGATACATGCTTTCACATCTCTGACTAAAAATGTTTACTACAGGAAAACAACTATGTCACAATTCCACTCTCTGACAGCTATCTTGGAAAATAGAAACGACTGTCTCTAAAAATAGTCAGATTGCTTTCTTCCTTAACTGGTACATTTACAAGGCAACAGAATTATCTGGCACCAAGCTGAGCAGCACAGGGTACAAAAGGCTTTGCATATGCCACAGTTCTTCACTGTGAACGTTCATATCAACAGGAAACAACTAACATTTTCAAGGAAAAAGAAAAAGCATAAAGAAAAGGGAAAGCTGCTAAGAAAGACAGTGCAAAACAGGAACAGTAGGTTCTCTGTTGACTTGATCATCATAAACCTCTGAATGTCTTCTGTATTAATGGCATTATTCTGTCAAAGCAAAATGATTCCACAAGTACTTTCTGCAATGTTAAAGAAAACAGGGACATATATTTGTATTTCAGATGTCAACAGGTATTGACACGTGATGTGAGAGGCACTAGTTGCAACTAGTTTCTAGTGAGATCAGTTTGATCTTTTAAATATTATAATTAATTAAATGATTATGATCATATGAGGATGTGGATGACTTCAGGTTTTTTCTTCATTTCCACAAAAACAATGGAACAAATTATTTTAAAGAATGAAAATTATTAGAGAAATTAGAACTATACTTGAAACAAATTAGGAATGTATCAAGGGTAAAAGTAACACTAAGAGCTTCATATGCATTCCTGAACATTATTATCTAAGAAATTTATGGAAGCTAATGCAGTGTCACCTGGAAAAGCCAGCTAATGCTCTGTACTAAGATTGCCCATAATTTTATCTCCAAATTGGCCTACTATGGGCTTTTTATTTAGGGAAAGTTCAGGAATGTCCATGCATACATACAGATGTTAGATGTTAAACTACATTAATGATAACAGAACGTGAGCTGTTTACTTTTATTACTCTGTTTTGTTTTGTTTTCCTAATTGAGCTCAAATGCTATGAAACATTCCCTGAACACATATATTTTTGTACTTCAGTGGTGCAGGGAAAGACAGCAAACAGGATTCCTTCTAACACAAGACACAGCAAGAGGGAAAGCTGCATTGCAAGTTCTCCCTCAAGAAGAACACACCAAAGGATCATGTTGCAGATCTGCTCTCTAGGAAGCCTGCTTGAGAGAATATGCCTATCACTTCTTTATTTCATTTATCAGTTAACAGCGGTCACAGATAACATCTGTAGGCAAGTGAAGGCATAGTTCTAATATCTTTTTGACAGCAATTATATCAAAGAAATTACTATCTTCTTGATAGTAATTCTGGCCCAGAAGGTCATCGTTTTCCTTTGGTGAGGGGAAGGGGGTGACAGAAAGTCAGGGCCAAAGGAACTATTTTTCCAGCTGGATCACTTCTCCAATCATATTCACTGCACAGTCACACAAACACTTGTACCAACACAACAGGGAAGACTGGATATTTTCTTAGAGGGTCCAAGAAATACTCTACATATGTGTAATTGTTATTAATACAAAAACATTCTTCTAGGTGTTGCTGAACTCCACATAAGCTACCTCCCAATTTTTACACTGAGAGTAGATGGGGCACAAATCTGGTTCTGAAAACCATTCATTAGCTGAAATTTTCTGTAGCACAGTTCCTCCAACCATTCCAGAGCTAAAACACAGCAGAAAACCATACATTGCTGCTGACTACGTCCTCTCTCTTCTGCAATGACTTCCAACAACAAAAGGCAAAAGCCTCCACAAAACAGTACTACATATTTTAAAAATGAGAACTCATATTATATTGTATTATGTAAGGTAAAGAAAAAACATATTTTTCTCCAGAAAAGACAAATAGGAAAATATAAGCAAATATTGTTCTATAAACTAAAATAAATGGAATAAATTAGCATCTTCCACAAAAATTGAAGATTCACCAAATTAACCATGTAGAACATAGAAATTCACACATGTCCTAAAACATATGCATGCACGGCCAGTAAATTACATTTCAAGCATCTACTTAAGCTTGACAATATCTGAGAAGTTCCAGTTTCTCTTCACAGACTCCACAATGCGAGTCCAAATTGGAGAAATGTAGATGACTAATGTACATGCACCTATATGTTAAGCAAATTTCACTTGCATAGACAAAACTTACTATTTTCACAGTCTGGGATCTGCGATAAATTCCAGAAGCATGAAAAAGAAGCAGGAAGATAGTGTGACTTAAGATACTCTACTAAGCTCTGCAACACCAAGAAGCATCCATGGCTTGTCCAAAGACTTCCAGGAACAATTTACAGTAAAAAGGGATGAACAGCAACCATCAATCTCTGCACTCTGGAGCACAGCTTTCGTTTGATGTTGCAGATACAGTTTTCTTCTAGAAAATCAACTACCCTTTTAAGTATTTCGAAGTAGATGTTTTACTAAACCAGCCTTTTAGATCCCTACTTCTCTTACCTTCTAGGCAAAAGAGGACTGCTGCTGCTGCATTGCCCTACTCAGCAAACCTTTCCTGTTGACTTCCAGGTATGGAAAAATTATGCTGGTGGGACATAAAGATCTGTCATTGATACCTCTGCCAGGCATACAGAATAAATTCCCTAGTGATGCACTCAACAACGGGAAAACAAAGGATGAGGTGTTATTTTCTTTTGTCCTTTTCACTCATTTCTCATGGTATTTGCAAATGACTTGGATCAGGAAGTGTACCAGAAGAGTCTGTGATAAAATGTAATGGAGGAACCAGATAGTAAGCAGGGTTATAGTGACAGAAATGTTTAGTTATATTTGAAATAAGATTTGAGATATTTTTTTCTGGTTAGTTCTTAGGAAGTAGGACTGACAATTGCATTAAAAAAAAAAAAAAAAGAAAGAAAGAAGTATCTCATTTTAAGGGCTGAATTGTTAAGCTGCTGTTGAGGACTAGTAGGTCTGATCTGCCAACAATTTTAAAGGATGTTGTGATATGTCATTGCAATTAATGAACCCTGGGTCTCCAAATAATATTGATTAAATTTACTTCAAACAAAGCTACTTAAAGAGTCCACCTTGAAGGCAGCCTCTTCTTATCCTGAGCTTCCAGGTGTCTAGTCTTCCTTGTTGCCCATCTCTGCATCTTTTCTAGTCAACATAATGCTTTCAGACCTTAAATGCATGAAGTATTCAAAAGAGGGGTTCACCAAAAGGGCAGGTGATTTGTTTTCAATAGTTTTCCCAATGATTTCTAAAACTTAGCTTGACTGTTAGTAGACAGTAAGCTGGCAGTCTAAAAAAATAACCTAAAGAAAGAATCCTACAATCATAGAACAGTTCGGGTTAGAAGGAACCTTTAAATGTCATCTAGTCCAACCTCCCTGCAATGAGCACGGACACGTTCAACTAAATCAGGTTGCCCAGAACCACATCCAGCCTGGCACTCCAAGGATGGCACATCTACCACCTCTCTGGGCAACTTTTCTTACCTTGCAGAATTTCATTTACCAAAGACTGCTCCTTGTTCAACAGAAAGCTCATTTACTTAGAAAACAGGTATTTCCAAATTACTAGTCTGATGCAAAAAATCAGGAAGTCTTTTCAAAGAAGTTAGGTTAGCACCACAATACATGCTTCCTTAATTGTCAGCAGGACATGTGCCCTCAATAACCCCCAAAACCAGCTTTAAGGTATCTTTAAATTAATTTAAACAAACAAAAATGGGGGTCCCACACAAACAAACAAACCAACCCTAACAAAACCTGACCCTAATCACAAAGAGAAAAAAACCTCTTATTTGTGGTGGTATTCCTTCACTTGTAGTAATACACTTTCAGAGAGTCTCCTTGCAGGCAGAGAAGAGATTCATTTAAATGCAAAAATTGGTATGAGAGGTGAAAAGCACTGAAAACTCTTACCAAATACATAAAACCACCATCATACACTATTTTCTGCCATTTTAAGAGAGAGCCTATGTGAAACAAAATGCCAGCTGCAAGCTCTGCAGTTTGAGGGTGCTAATGTAAACGACTTCATGATTTCTCCCCTTTATACACTGAGTAATAAGCAGCACCTTTGGATAGAAGTCTGCTTATTCTTCAGATGGAATCTGTAACCCACTTCACATTACAGGGAAAAGGTTAATTCTGCTCAACAACATGCTGTGTCCTTCGGTATCTGATTTTATGTACCATTCCATGGATAGCTGGTTTTAACAGTTCATTTATTTTTCAAGTGCAGCTTTTGAAACCTGACTATTTTGATGCCATCCCTGGAAGTAGATAGCATCAGACCCCTTGTGTGAAAGCAAACACAGAATCACAAAGAGAATACCCAGTTAATACAAAAGAAGTTCACAACAATGAGATACTCTGAAGCATGAAGATTATGAGACATAAAGGGACAGACATCAGAAAGAAAAATATTCATTGAGCACAGTACACAACTATACACTTGAAAATTTTTGTATTATCCCTTGAAGTATTTAGTATTGATTGGGAATTCAAAGTAGCCAAACACATCTCACTGATTCACAATGCCAGAGAGAAAAGCTCTAGGACCATTCATCACTTGCCAGCAACTCACAAAAACTTGGGTAAGTAGCAAGGAATGTAAGAGTTATGACACCTGTTTCAGTTTGAGATTTAGTAAATTTTCAAACTAATCAGGGAGTTACATTCAAGATAGCATAACTCTTAAAAGAACACATTCAATGCTTCAAATCGATATGGAATCTCAAGGAAGAAGAAACCAGCAGCATGAACCAATTCATCTATTCTTATGTCAACACAGCATAATTCTATGAAAGAAAAAGGAATTAGTGTTTTATATCACTCCAACACATTTCTATTTTTTATGAAGTTTACTAACAATATCAAATTAATAGGAAACATAAATAATGCACAAATCTCTAAATAAAATAGCATATTTAACAGATTTAACAGAATTCTGATTTAACAGAAACAATGTAAATTCGGCAAGAATGGAAGGAAATTATTTCAAGTAAGTTCCCTTGATAGAGATACAAATATTCACATGAAATTAAATTATAGCATCTCTATTGTTCCCTAATAATCACTGGGAGATAGAGGTCATTATTTTGCATTCCCTGGTGGCTTGTGGCTGAAGTCATTGGAAGGGCAATGGGGATGAATTGGACCTTTTATCCTGTTCGTGCTAGTTGTAAACCCAAGAATCAGAGCTGTTTGGTTGAGTTATTTTAATGCACCATTTACCAACAGCATCATCAAATTAACAACACCATGAAATGACAGATATCAAACATGAGGCTGTATATCCTAAAAATGATGTCTTATGAGTTACTTTCTCCTTTATTTGCCTTTTAAGGGTAAATTTTTGGTGCATGGCCTTTATATTTTCCAGACAATTTTTTAGCATCAGGAAATAAAAGACAGGATAAAAGAAACTGACTCACATTAATCGCCGTATTATTACTGCTGCCAATAATAACGGCTGCAAAGCTTTAGACAACAGAGCATTTATTTGAAACACAGTTTTATTTAACCTTACACTGCAGTGTTTTTTCCAGTCATACTGATCATAACACCTTGCTTCATTAGCTGCTTCTAAAGAAAACAAAACGAAGTTCCTTTTGGTTCTTCATGCAAGAATAGAAGACTTGCTAAGCACTTCTCGAACTATTTCCTGGGAAAGACTTAATTTATACATTCAGTGGGCAAGTATTCTTACAATCTCTGTGTTCATTAAAACAATAATTTTAATTATGAAGAATTTAAAAAGTATCAGATAAGAAATAAATTGGTGATACAAATATATACATTCCACATTAAATTTTCATTCATACGCTCCTACACATGCTCATAAATTAGTAATAAGAAAACCAAGGCAGGGAAACAAGACCATTAGCTCGTAAGTAAAATTAACATCTGGCATTTCATACAGTATTTGCTGATACAATACTGTCTTTTATGATCACACACTTCAAGAATTAAAAGAAAGTTGTAAATGGTACAATGAAGCATATGCATAAGTAGTCTCAATGCTGACTAGCTGTTTTTCTCCAAGCCTTCCATAAAAGATCAGAAAGAACCTAAAAACAAACAAACAAACAAAGAAAACCACAAAAAAACCCAACCAAACAAAAAAAATAAACCAACCCACACCAAAAAAAACCCCAACACCTTTTCCAAGTTTTGTCTTTTTATGCAGGAGCAAAGGAAATCAAATTCTTAAAGACCTTCTTGTCCTGTCTCAAGCTTTCCCATAAGCTCAGAACTTTTTCTAAAATCATCACTAATCTGTAAACTGATTGGCTTGAAGTGCTTCCAGCAGAGAAATAAAAGTGTATGCAGAATACTTCATAATTCTTTAGAAATGAGAAAAAAATCTTTTGAAGATTTCACAGTTAAATCGCAAGTCTGTCAAGCAGAAAACTCTTATTACTAGCAATCTGTTCAGCATATAGCATGGCACACTGATCCTCACAAGGACCTCTGGTTTCTACCATGGCACGCAGAAATCTGTGGTAAGAGAACTGCAGAATAAAAACCAAGCATCTTTGACAAAGGTGATACTTTAATAGTTTAATTCCGATAATAATTAAATAAATTCCACCACCAGGCAGATCAAACTTTTTAAAAACAGAAATTTTAAGTGTGCTGAATTTTTCTTATTCAAATGTGATAACCATGTGTCCTCAATGCTCCCAGCAGGAGCATTCAAGACTGAAGCATAAATAGACTGGAGTTATTTCAAAGTTAGCAAAAAGCTGGATGCAGATGATTTCCCATCAGGAGCAGCTTCTCCACACATGAATACTATTTGCCACTTTGTTATGATGAGTTGATGATTGCATTCTACTCAACTTACAGCCGTTTGTAAAATATTTTTCCATAAGACTGATATCTCACCCAAGACTAACCCTGAATTAGCATCCAACAGCTCAGTGTATTGGGTTTGCATGGCAAGATTTTGGTAACAGGGTTACAGACGTGGCTTTTGTGAGAAGCTGCTAGAAGTTTCCCCCATGTCCAACAGAGTCAGTTCCAGACGGCTCGAAGACAGACTCACTGCTGGCCAAGGGTAAGACTGGCCTTTTTTCACTTGATAAAATTTATGGGGTTTCCCCCTGTTACTCTAATGGCCTTCCTACAGCATACAAAGTAAAACATTACATGGAAAGATCAGATTATAAACCACAGAGTGATCAGAAACCTCTAAAAGTAAAGAAAAGAGAATGACCCCACTGAGGAAAAAAGAAGAAAGGGAAATTACACATACATATTATGAAAGACTAACCAGTTTGAAAAATAAAACATTCACCTATTCATTGCTTTTCTTTTTTCTAATAGTTAGCTCACAATAACCTTTAACCTAAACTGGAAAACTACTAGTTTGAAACCTTGTTTAACTAAGTAATTACTAAGTTGTCTGGTAAACATCTTTAAGGTAGTACTTAAAAGTGACCTCACTCCTCCACCTATCAGGAAAAGGTATTCAGCATGAAGCAAAAAAAATGTGTACTTTTATAGGTTTACGTGATATTAACTATGCAACTGTACCATATAAATGTTTATGGAGTTACCACATTAAATATTTATATAAACAGAAACAGAGGGAGACCAATCCCATGGTTATTTACTCCTAGGAATAAGAGAACTTCATATTCCATCCTCTTCTTGGATTAATGTTTGCTCCAATCTGAGTCAGAAAATCCTTCTTCTCACCTCCCTAAGCACTCATAAGAGGAAGGAAAACCAGTACAGATATAGTCATTATTGGATGGATTACAGCTAGTTAAACTTTCACGATTTTTAAAAATCCCCCTCCTGAGGTTAATGCTTACCTCAACTTCTTTATTCATTACTGACTTCCAAGGAAGAAAAAAGAAAACTAGTTTCATTGCTTACGTGGTAGTTTTTTTAAAAATATATGTATAAGAATACACCTATAATTTCTTTAACAAAGCTACATCTGTAGACTCATCCGTATAGAAACAAAGGCAGTAAGAATACCATAATGAAGAACAAATCTGACAAGTCTGATCTAGAATGTATTCTGCAAGATTTCTCAAGGCTGATGAATATGGTTTCTCTTACCACTTATTTATCATATTCTTGGATTTCTAGGATACATTCACTGAATAACACTCTAAGAGTATTTCATTAAACATAAATACCTCATTTCCACTGCAAGCTCTTTGTTTACAGTTTGCTTTATTGCTGTGCCTTGTGACTAATAGGGCATGATGAGGGGATAGGTACAGCAGCATTTAAATGTTATTTTGGGATAGGGACTGAAGAAATAGTTTTTAAATCGATGCAAAAAGTATTTGGCTGAAAACCGCATTAAAAATTGCTGCAGTCTGTGCTAGCACATTTCTGCCTTTGCAGAATTCCAAGTGAGTCTTATGAAATACTTAACATCTACTACACAAATAGAAAAAAAAAATAAAATAGCACTTCAGGAGGAATAGAAAAAAGTGTATTATTTCATACAAAAAAAGGTCCAATACAACATAATATTGCCAGCAAACTTACCAGTCGTCTCCTCTCCTCTTCAACAGCAATCAGGAGCCGAGCAAACTCTTTCAGTGACTGGGCTGAAAAGAAAACAAAAAACCCAATGTCCTGGTCAGAACTGTATTTTAATACCAGAATCTGTTATCTGGATTTAAGCTGTAGTGATAAGACACTGTTCTTATATAGTACTTCACAGATATCAGTATTCATTAAATGAGGCCCAGACTGAACCAAACAGCAGGTCAAGAGCATGTGAAAAACAAAAGAAAAGAACCTGAATGTTAAGAGTCATATGTATTTAAAAAATATGTTATTAATCAGAACACGGCAAACTGATCTTCTAGAAATGTGCAAAGATCAGTCTCAAAACAAAGAATTTTAGAATCAGCCACAAAATTTACTTTAGCACTAGGAGCAGAAGGAAACCAAAAAGAAAATATCGAGTTACTCCTATTAAAGTACAGCAACAAATATTTGCAAGAACTATGCAAAATAGTCAGGTAAAAATTTGAAAGTCAACATTGTAGAAGAAATGCATTACTTATGCCAAGTGTTTAGGTTCAG
>NW_009936028.1:19494-57305 GCF_000696875.1 Nestor notabilis
GTTTTACAAGGACAAACTCTCATGTGACGAGAACAGATGATTGATTTATTAGCAAGCTTTGAATTCTGTTACAACTGAGAGTCTTTGCTCAAAACTGCCTTCAAATATAAGTCAAAGGGCTATAGCAGATGTCAAGAGAAACATAATAAAAGTATTAACCCATAAAAGAGGGCAAGAAAGGGGAAAACACTGAAAAACTCTCAAGGCTTCATTCTCATGTAAGCAAGTGGTGCAAATCTCTCTAGAAAAATCTGTTTTTCCATTTATATTACTTTCTCAAGGGCATATGGGTTATTCAGAATTCAGCATAACAGTTCCACAGACAAAAATGCCAGAGAAGAATCATGTGAAGAGAGCCAAGTAGCTTTTTTTGCTTTCTTCTGATGCATCTAGCAGCAATTGCTGCCAAGGTCAGGATGCTGAACTTCACAGTTTAAAGCTCTCGTCTCAAAATGCAGATTCATAAATCCTACAGCTGCTCACAACAAACTTGAGGCAATCTAAATTATCTTTGAAAGAGGGAAAAAAAAAAACCCTCAAGGAAACACAACTTGTAGAATTTCTCAAAAGAACTGGCTTGGAAAAGTCTCCCCAGTTAAACAGCATACACTCCTGAGGGCATGCTAACAGAACTCTTGTCCTCTTGGCTATTTTTCCATTTTCTTCAGTGTTTTACAGAATGTGACAGTCTCCAATAATATGGCTTCATCTTCTCCCAATTTCCTGGAAATTTTTAATGAAATAAGCACATTTTCTAGAGGATCTACTATGTTCCTATACCTTCTAAGAGGGAACCAGTATCCAGCTTGCCTTAACTGCATTGTCTGCTTTCATGAATTGCTATTTCGTTTTTGGACCATACCTAAATCATTTTTATCCTTTATCCCATCTGGACCTTGCAGAAGTCACTCCTGCATTCTTCTTGCTCTCTTTCAACTTTTACAGCTGAAAAACACTTCACTGTTTGTTCCATCTTCTATGTTTTCCAACTGTAATGCTATATTCCTGCATATCTTGACCGCTAAGTCATTCTTTGCTGACAAATCCTTTTTTCCTCATTATTACTCATGAGCTTCTGTTTAGTCCAAATACACCTGGTAAGTTAAATGTCCATCCAGCTGGGTCTTGAGCCTTTTCCTTTAATATTTCTCCCTGAGAACACAATCACTAGAAAATTTTGCCACCTTTTAAGTAAAAGAAACTCTAGGCCTCCTGCACAAATTTCTGAACTCCTCAACTCAGGCTCACCAGCTAAGCCTTTCAGTTACTTACCAGCTCAGTTTTTACCAGTTACAGCTTGGTATCAACAACACAGTTTACTATCCATTGAATTAAGTCAATCTCTTAGAACCAGCTTGTAATGTCCCAACAGTCAAAATTAGGTAAAGAAATAGATGTGAACTGACTGGTTAATTTACCTGATGAGAAATCTGTTGAGCATTACATTCAAGAATAATTACGTACCCATTACAAAATCCTAAAAACTAAATAAAGAATGAGCCTGACTACTTCATATTTTCATACTGATATACCCAAAATTTAACAACTATCCTTACCTGTTGAAGCCAGGACAGAGCCAGTTCATTGCTTGCACATGCGGCAGAGTGATTCTTTACCCACCATTAAAAAAATATTAATCTTTTCAAATAAACTAGATAAACATACAGTTTGAATTTTATTACCTATTCAGGGAATTAGGATGCACTTCAGAAAAACAGCTGACTCTCTAGTAAAGCCAGCAGGAGAAACAGTTTCCAGATTATTTCAGTTGAAATAACTGGTCACTTTCAACTGCAAGATGATGTATTACTGCAGTCACATGTTAGAACTCCATTCCTCCTCCTTTTTTCCATTTTTTTTTTACTGTGAAGTCACTCACAATGACAGAATAATTTTAAATTTCAAAAAGAAACGATCATACTAAGCTCAATTATACCAGATACCAACCTACTGAAATTTCAATTTTCCCTACTCACATCAAGCCATAAGGTACTCTTTACTTTGGTTCCTGATCACATCATTAAAACCATCCTTAATACAACAAAGGCTCATGATTTTTTTTCTTCATCATCTGCAACGAGAAAGTTAGCACTTCACACCTTTCAGCAGCCAAGCACAAATACTGCCACTTCCCAGCCCCAAAGTATGTACAGGACTCAATCTAAATCAAATGGACAGAGTGTGGGACTGGCAAGCAAAAGAAACTCATTTGTGGGAAAAAACCCAAAACCTCTCTGGTCAGGCAATATTCAGAATTTTAGGAGCAAAAAGATAATAAATGCAGAAGAGTAAGAAGCAGAAACTGCGCAGAAGGGTGGCAAGGAACTGTGAGAAGGAGAAAAGAACAATCTAGGAAGAGAAGCTTTTGATTAATTTTCCAAACTACAAGGCAGAAGCAGAGGGATTTTTTGTTTCAAAAATCAAAATTTTTGCTTAGGATTTAAATAAATCCAAGACAGAAAGAGGAAACATGGCACGTACAAATCAAGATTTTCCTCAACATTTAACTAATACAAAAGTACTAAATATGTCACCTATACAGTGCCTCAGCCAAAGATAGAGAAGCTGTCTCCATCTTTTTTTCTCCATGGTTTCACCTTTGGGGAATTATAAATGCCAAAATTTCACAAAACCTACACTCTAAACTGTTCCCCTGATCCTAGAGACACCTTCACTGCAGACACCTTCGCATCAATCCTGACTGCACCTCCACTGTTCCCTGCCTAACACCCACCACATCCATCCTTTTTGCACTAGCAGATACCCACAAAGCCATGGACCATCCCTTCCCATCTCAGGAGGTGCACGAGGAGAACAAGTGAATCATATAACTCAGACCATAAGGAAGGATGCACACAAAGTACACAGACAGAGCTTAGCAACATGGATGCCTCTGGTGATCCCACTGGTTATTCTGCCCTTGCAATCGCACCAGATAACATCAAAGCCCCAGTTTACCACCACCAGCTCTCCTACAATACCACTGAGTATTGCAGTACTTCTGAATCTTTCATGTTATTACACCCTTCTTCCCATACAACCCACACTCAGTGTGACCTCATTAAAAGCCAGGGTCTGCCCCTAGAGAACTTCATCTGTACTAGAAGCTGCAGTGGGACTGGTGGTGAAGGCAAGGCAAGGCAGCCTGTGCTCCTCTTTTCCCAGCGTACACTTTTCCCTTCTTCCTCCCCTCTTTTCCCACAGCCCTACTCTGGTTGCAGAGCAGTGACAGCTCTGCCTCACTTGGGGCCTGGGCTGGGAGGACTGACAGGTACATGATTTTGCATAGTTATAATACAGAAGACTTAAAAATCAGAAACATTTGTATCAGATGTCTGTTAGGAAGCCCAGGAATTACACACAGCCCTCACAATCTTTTCTTACTAATGGTGCAACAACATTTTTTTTTAATTCCCTTCTTTTTAATCAGAATACACAGAGAAGAATTAAAGTGAACTTTGTAAATAAAGTAAATAAATATTATAAATAAATAAAAGGGGGCAAGGAAAGGAAGAGTCAAGTATTTTACAAATGGAAATGTCATGGGAATGTGCTGATAAGAAGTAAATTCTGAAAACATACCAATAATATAAAGTACAGTATGTAACCTAACTCAGATTAAATACAACGGAGTTTTTAACTATTTTCAAGAAGCATCATTGTTATTGATGGCCCATTAAGTCATACAAAGTGCTGACTTAATATATTGTTCTAAGCCATTAGAAGATACTAGCTTACAAAATCCAAACAGTTTTACAGAATGCTTTTTAATTAAGGGCTATTCAAAGGAGTTGTAAGAAACACTTGGCATCATGATGGAACTGATGCCTGTGAAAAGCAACGCTCACCTAGCAAAAACAATGGTATATATACCCAGCTGTACACTTGCAGTCTCATACATCACAAATAAAGCAGGTCACCAGCTGTTTTCTCTGGAGTGTTCCCAACCCAGCAATAATTTGCTGCAAATTTCCCTAATTCAGGAGAAACAGCTCCCAGTATTAAAAAAAAACAAAAACAACCAAGCAAACTAAAAACAAATGGTTTTTATTTTTAAGTGAAATCTTTTAAATCATTTGCTTTGTAAGAAAGCAAATATTTCAAACAGATGGTATAGCTCCACAAACAACTGTACTTGCATAACCAAAAGAGAACTGAAGCTTAGTGTAGCACTAAGTAAATGAGGACAAAATGAAAAAGGATTAAGAAAAAAAATCACTTATCTGAAATTATAGAATGCATTATTAATATTATGCCTCATTTATGCTCTAGAATTCTGGTTTACTGCATTGAAATAAATCCAGTGGTTCCTAGGGAAAAAACATGTGCTTAATAGAACTATAAAATGGTTTGGGTTGGAAACGATCCCAAAATCATCTAGTTCCAACGCCCCTGCCATGGGCAGGGACATCACACACTGAACTACGCTGCCCAAGGCTCTGTCCAATCTGGCCTTGAACCCCGCCAGGGTTGGAGCATTCACAACTTCCTTGGGCAACCTATTCCAGTGTCTCACCACCCTCACTGTGAAGAACTTCTTCCTTATATCTAATCTAAACTTCCCCTGTTTAAGTTTAAAGCCATTACCCCTTGTCCTACCACTAGAGTCCCTAATGAAGAGTCCCTCCCCAGCATCCTTGTACGTGCCCCTGCAGATACTGGAAGGCTGCTCTAAGGTCTCCACGCAGCCTTATCTTCCCCAGGCTGAACAGCCCCAATTTTATAAGCCTATCTTCACATGGGAGGTGCTCCAACCCTCTTATCATCCTCGTGGCCCTCCTCTGGACTTGCTCCAACAGCTCCATGTCCTTCTTTTGTTGGGGACACAAGAACCGTACACAATACTCCAAGTGAGGTCTCACGAGAGCAGAGTAGAGGGGCAGGATCACCTCCTTCAACCTGCTGGTGACGCTTCTTTTGATGCAGTGCAAAAATAAATAAAAAAGCCCACTTTAAAATAAATTATTTTTTTTTTAAAGAAACTTTATAAATTTGTTATATTTGTGTAGAGAATGCCTCACCTTAAAACAGCATACATATGGATATTACTGAAGCTACTCTACCAATAATTGGCTTAATTCTAAACAGTACAGTGTTATACTGCACTACTGAATGTTACATACAATAGTTATGATGCCATTTATAATTATTTGGAAAAGGAAAGCAACATATATAAAACCTAGAAGTGGGTTTATATGACCAATACTTAATTCAAAACCATAAAGCCAAGCTTGGAAGGTAATGTTTAACCTCAGATGGAATAGAAAGTTACTGTGGAAGACAGAACAAAAATAAATGTTCTTTTCTGTGAAATGGACTATTGGTTTAATTTACACTTACACATGCAGTCTTAAAAAATGCACAGGCAATGTTAAATACTCTTAAGCACACTAAACATTCTATAGTGTTCCAAGCAGATATCAGCACTACCTTCAGATACCTGAATGCCAGCATGGAAAAAATACATGATGATCAAAGGGCGGGAGCACCTCTCCTGTGAAGATAAGCTGATCTGGGGTTTGTTCAGCCTGGAAAAGTGAAGGCTTCAGTGAGACGTTAGAGGAGCTTCCAGTACCTAAAGGAGACCTACAAGAAAGCTGGAGAGGGGCTTTTTACAAGGGCATATAGCGACAGGACAAGGGGCAATAGGTTTAAACTAAAAGAAGGGAGATTTAGGCTAGATGTTAGAATGAAATTCTTTACTGTGAGGATGGTGCAGCACCAGAACAGGTTGCCCAAAGAAGCTGTGGCTGTGTTCATGACCAGGCTGGACCGGGCTTTGAGCAATCTGGTCTGGTGGAAGGCAGCCATGCTTATGGCAGGGGGTTAGAACTAAGTATTTTTTAAGGTCCCTTCCAACCCAAATCATTATATGATTCTACACATACAGAAATGTCATTTGGTCTTCTGGTATCTTGCTGTATAAGAGGCAAAAATGCACAAGCCTGCAGAGATTTCGTTACATCTTTCTGATCTGACTGGGGAAATGCCAGGACTGTGCTGTACATTGTTCCCAACACACTTTGGGAGGAAGGTCAGTCAAGCCTCTCTCCAGAACTGCTCGTATCTAGTATAGACGTGTTACAGCAGGCTCTGAATTCATGCTTGAACATGAGCTTCAACTAAAGCCTCCAAGGGATTTTTTTCCCACAAAGTAATAGATTACTAGATCAGAATTCAAAATGGACCTAAGACCCATAAGGAAATTTCCTAAGGATTAAAACTTGTTTACTAGACTTGGTGACAAAGCTGAGTAAGCATGAGACCATGAGTGCTGGGAGATCTGGGAAAGGAAACTTTAGTTTCCAGTTCTATAATGAAAGTAAATACATTATTAGTTACTAATTTACAGACTTATTCCAGAGCTTTTAATGAGTAGCATTATTTGCAGCCACAAGTGTTATTACATAGAATCATAGAATAGTTAGGGTTTTAGTTTCAAGCAGTTCTTCAAAAAAACATAACATCAAATAAAATTTCCACCCTTTTTTCTGTGGCTTTAATCCATATGAGGGTGCGAATGGGACTAGAGGAGCAACAGACGGTTTCTCAATCAGATAGAAAAATCACAAATTTCAGATTAACACCAGCCACCACAAGTATCTGGAATAGAGAAACAATACTCTGCTTTCTCAGTATTTTCTACCTAACAAGAATTTTGGGTGTCATAAAAGCCATCTGTGTTGTATCTGTAGTGTATATCAGGATATACTCTGTGTGTGTGTGTATATATGTATACACACACACACACACACACAAAATATATTACATATATGTTACATATATATACACCTATATTGGATCTTTAGTGTATATTGGAAGGTCACTCAAATGGATGTCTTAAAATATCACCACTATGGCAAGTTTTCAACATGCCAAAATGTAAATCCAAAGGAGAACTGTCTTGCTCAGGGTTTCGTTTTTTGTAGGATGCTGCTATTTCTTTTGCTACTTCTACCCTAGGTCCACTTTCCTCACTCTCCAAGTGGCAACTTTTTTGGAGAAACTTCAGTTTGGAACACTGAGCTGAGTATCATAAGTAATGTTTACTGGGAAAGCAGAAGAGAAGACAAAAGAAGTGGAAATGAGTGCAGGATTTGTAACCATTGTTTTTCTTACTGATTTCATTCTCACGATATTAGATGAAACAGAGTAACTGCTTTCTGTTGTTTAGGTTTAATATAATATTGCTTAGGAATTTATGTAAATTCTCATTTGTAAACTAACAGCACATCAGATTTGCTTTAAATTTAAGTGGAGTATTGCTGTGAAAGGTAAATCATGTTAGAAGACTATTGTGGAAAAAGAAGTTAAAATATCAAGATAATGGTTGGTTTCTTCATAGGGTTTCAGTCTCATTTAAATTTGGAAGATTAATTTTGGACAAGCTGCCTTATCCTCCATTTGGTTTCTCTTACTTCCCTAATCTGGGTATTAGATTTTATGGATCTCTAATAAGGACCTCATGCACTTCTCCAGTCCATGTTTACATTTAACACAACCTCATAAGAACAGGAAAAGAAAAAGCTATTTGTACCTTCCTATAATAGAATGAAATGTACTTCTGGTAGTAAAAGACATGGGCTGAAGCAAAGACTCAAATGTATGGGTTTTAAAACTGCATGGAAATAGCCCAACAGACACTCTTAAATTGACAACAAGTTCTGCCAGCAGACAGTAGTTTAAATTCACAGCCCAAATAACCATAAATTTCCTTGAAGACTTCCACCATGGGAAGATATATGAAGGTAAAATCAACTCTGTCTGGTCTGTACTGCTCTTATGACAGAATCAAGACATACTTGAAGCAGACAAAGTGAAGCAATTCTGGACTCAATAAATGAACATTCTTACTTTTGCTCCACAATTAATCTGGTAAACACACTCTGAAAAAGCTTAATCCAATGCTTTTTTTATCAGTTAGGACCACAATCTTTCAGATTTTGAAGAAATTTCTACCTAATCCAGACTGTACTTTTAACTCTGATGAACTAAAAACCTAAAAATTCCATCCAATTTCAAGGATGGTTTATCCTGACTTAACACAGACAAGCTGATAAGAAAAATAGATAATAACTATTGTTTAAGAGTTAGGTCCTCCCAGGAAGCACAACTTCCAGTGGTAATTTTGTGTCCTATGGCAATTACCACCTTGAACTGTGAGGAAAGGCATTTTTCCAAATTTTTTTCTTCTTGAAAATAAGTATGCTACTTTACAAAAATAAACTCAAATTTGCAAACAGATCCATTAGACATTAGGAAGGAAAAGCATGATAAGAGACAAAGGAGACACTGATGAAAAGTGCCTGGTTTAAAACTTCTGCAAAGAGATTACAGAAATGAGGAAGCAAGAAAAACAACAAGACTTTTACATCTAACTTTATGGTTCAAGGAGTACATACTGTTCTCCAAATATGATCACATCTTCCACTATACACTGGCAGAGAATTTTATCAGAGCAGAGCTAGTGAAATCCATGTAACTAGAAGTGACCAAACAAAACTCAAGGCTTTTCTCTACTTCCTTTAACTAAAGCACTATAAACTCAGAGTAAATGTGGTGATATTCTGTCCTCTACATCATAATTTGGAGCATATTAGCTCTTTACAGGATTAGGACAGGGAAATTGTAATAAATGCTGCAAATTCCTCATGAAAACAAAACTAATAATGAAACTATCACAGATTCAGTAACAGTCTCCCCACCTGACCCCCTGCGGGTTATGGCATTCAATCCCTATGTGGTTTTTAGGGAGTGTTCCTCATGAACAGATGTTTAAAAGCTCTTCCGTTGCTGGCCATACACCAGGCATGAGCACTTCCCCTGACCAGTCTTTGGATTTTGTCACACTATAAACGCAGGACAGACCAGCAGAAGAGGCCAGTTGAGTTCCACAGTAATAATGGAACCTCCTGCCTGAGCATACACATATGCCTCAAAGCACACACTAAGTATGTAAAACATGTAAGACAGCAAATCAAGATCTGAGCTTAATCAAAGCCCAAAGCTTTGTAAGATGTGCTTCCAAGTACAATATAATATGTACATACCATATCAGGCAACTGGAATTTTAACTCTGAAGTATTTTAATCTTGCAAAACTTAATGAGCAAATACAGCAAGGTACTTTATGAAGGTTTTTTTTCTAAACCTTCATAATGTAAACCATGAAATGTAGGGCCACTCTTAAGATTAAAAATCCTTTTCCCTGTTACAGAATTTTATTGAAACAAACCTTTGCCAGCGTAGCTACCTAAATCCACTTACAAACAGCACCATACTCAAGAGTTCTTTGGTATAAAAAGTAGCTATTGAATCACAAATATTTAAACAAACAAATATAAGCCTTGTACAAAAGTTAAAACAATACTTTGAGCCAACACATTTGCACTTTCCACTCTATTTCTTTTCAACAGAAGTCTACAAAAAAAGCTACATGTTTATATACAAACTAAGACTTGCAAGAAAGTCAGGTTATCTAGAATTTCCAGATTCACTGTCAGCACTTGTCAAACACAATATTTGGAGAGATAACCTTAAGACACACAATGTCACACAATTTAAATAAATCCAATTACTTAACTTAATATCACTAAATTGCCATGACCTCTTCATACAGAACCTCACAAAGCAAAGACAAGCAGAAAATTTTAAATGGATCACACAAGGGCAGAACGTTTCCCAGGGTCCTGAAAGACTCCTGAAATAAGTTTATAATGGTTGTCTATCCCACAGGATGTTAGCAAAAACAAAAACAAAATAAACCTACAGCAAACAAATTTTCAAATACCACCACCATACTTTTAACAGTTCATTAAAAAAACAGCTGCAATGTATCTACCCCTGTGTATTACCCTGTTCTGCTCTGATTATAAAAGCAGAAAATATTTTGAAAACATGTAATTCTATTTGGAAATTTATCTACTTTCTGCAGCATGAGTTCTTCAACCCAACAAATTTTCAATACAACACTAGCAGAGGTGCAGTAGAAAAAGCCCACTCTAAACTTCTATTAGTCTGGAGCACCTCTACCAAAACGTGGCATCATAAAGCAACAGCAGAAACATTTGAACCCCTCTAAGCAATTTCTTCTGTTTTGTTAGGAATATGGGACTGAATGGATCTCCTTGGCAGTCACTTTCTCTCACAGAGCACTGTATTGAAACCCTTCCACAAATAAGTACATCACTTTTCTTGTCTCTCCCCTTCCTTTACACTTCTGTGAATAAATGGAGGCTTTTGGGACTAGTCATAAAAAATCTTTTATTTTCACCATGTTCTCACAGAATAAAGAGGTACCGTTTCTAAACAAGTGGTCATTAAGAAATTCTGCATCTCTATGCCACTACAAAATAGGGTTTAAAATTATCATATCCACTGAACAGAAATCAGCCTCTGATGGAGCCACAATGCCCAGATACCATGGGGCTGAGCTCCACAGCTGCATAGCTCAGTAGGGTGTGGGGAACGTTATTCAACCCATGATCTTTTGTCAAACAGGTATGAAGTGATCTTAAAGTGCTTCTGAAGACCTACTTTGACACCCTAGGAGCTTGAATTGGTGTCCATTTAAACTAACCACATAACTTCCTATACTGAGAAAGTCCATTTAATCCGATTAATCTTTACCTTAACTAAATTAATCGCTAACCTTTGACTTGGACAGATCAGACTTCTCAGGAGCTGACTGATACCCAATCCCACTAGAAAGAATCACAATATAAATTGACTACGAATACAAATCTTTCATTCCAAGAAAAAAATGGCTACTTCATGCTCAAGTTTTTTGAACAACTGAATAACAAGACAATGTGGGAAATAACATATTGTATGTTACCCAGTGGTTAAGCTGCAGAAGTAATATTCAATCCTAGCATTCCATAAACAAAGGAGTTAGAATTATGACTACATTCCAGGTTTACTAATCCACAATTCTTCAGAGGCACATCCATATTTTAAAAGAAAGGAAAAAACCCTGATATTTCAATCTTTCCAGCTGTACAAACCTTATTTGTGTGTGGCTCTTTGCAGGTGCTGAAATAGCACAAGTAAAAGCAATGTACTCAGAATACAGCTGAGAGTCATTAATACTGTTTATCTGATTTGCAACATTTAGTGCATTTATTATGTGAATGGTGAAACACTTTAATTAGGAAAAATATCACCAAATACTTAAATAAATGTTAGGCTTGTCATACTTGCTTTGTTGAATTTAGGCCTGCAAAGGGATCAAGGACTTCCTGTGCTTAAAACTCTAATCTCTGCTATGGATTTTGATTTTAGAAAGTACAAATCCTTCCCCTTATTTGCTCAAACCTGAAGATGAGTATCTCAAAGCTGAGTTGTTCAAACCACCACCTGCTTTTGAAAACAAGCACCTATTGCTCAGGAGGTATTCTAACTTGACAGTTTTAAAGTGTTAATGCCTTTTTACCAGAAGTGTATGATATGCAGCAACAAGTACATATCAGTTATTTTCAAAGAAACTCTGTAAGACAATTCTCTAGTCCTCAGACCGTCTCCCCACAAGCATTCATACTTCCACTGGGATGCCCAACTCTAGAAACAACAAAGCTAAGTCATAAAGGAGGGAAGAAGAGGTACGTTGAAGGCACAGAATGAGAACAATAAACTAAAATGCATCTAGGCCAAGCTGGACAGAGCCTTGAGCAACCCGGTCTAGTAGGAAGTGTCCCTGCCCATGGCAGGGGGGTTGGAACTAGATGTATTTAAAAGTTCTTTCCAACCCAAGCCATTCTATGATTCTATGATCTACAAGAGTCCAAAAGATCAAACTACTAATGAGGGACAAAACAGATACTTCATCTTCATGCACAAGTGGCATGGACTTGCTTTCTTGTCTACTCAGCTGTTCAGATCAAATGTTGACTCATTTAATCTCCTAACCAGAATGCACCAGAACAAACCAAAGCTATTGCTGTCTATTGCCTGTCTCAGTTACTTCCTGTAAACAATATTTGCTCCAAGGCAAGTGGCAGTCTGAGACACCAAACTTTGCAGTCCAATAAAATGAACTAGCATAAATTTTGGACTCCTGTAGAACACCAGGTTGTAAACTGAAGTGACTCAGGAGATCTCTTACTTTACATCCAGCTACTCCTGCCATGGAAGGAGAGTAAGACAGACAGTAACTGTATCAGCCACCCCAGTCTAATTTTTTTTTTCATTTGAACATGCATCTTAAGGTAAACGGGGAATGAAGCATGCAAATTCTAACAACCTTCTGATACGTATCTTGGAAAAGAAAAAACAAGGTCTGTGTTGTTGATCTTTTTCAACCTTTCCCTCCTGCCCAGATAAAAGCCTATTGCAACATCATTGTATTTCCTGCTTTGTCAGCCTCATTTGACCTTCCATAGCAAGGACAAGGGCTCTGGGCTGGACCAACAGAATGCCAACCTTTTCTTTCTGGTGCAGATGCTGTTCTGAAGCCTCCATGAGATCCTAGCACTGGCATAAAATCACTCATTTCTTTGAGTCAAGATACAACAGTGCTCCGGAAACAGGTGGCATTTGTTTAAATATGCAACAGGGATTAAAAAAAAACAAAGAATAGTAGGAACAGATTTAACAGATTTTAAACAAATACTTCAGGCATTTCACACCCTGATTGTGCTGAGTTCCTCCCATGATTTGTTACTGTTTAACTTCTGTAGATAAAATTATTCCAACAGGAATACCAAAGATTCAGATCTTACAAGTAGCTTGTGCAAAGTTGCTTTGAATATCACCTAAAAAGTTAATCTTAAAATTCATTCTTCCAACTGGAGGAAAAGCAGCTGGCAAATCTAGGCAGGTAATTACTGTGGAAAAACAGAACACAATCCTTCTATGCAAATTCACTCTCAGTTGCAAATATGCTAATTCAGGACTCAACCATTCCCCACCCATCCAAAAAAAAACACCCTTGGTAAGTATGCTTGTCCCTAATATATTCCACAAGGTCAACAAACTCAAGCACTACAAACATTATTGGGATGTTGCCTATGCTTAAAAAAAAAAAAAAAAAAAAAAAAAAATCCACCCCCAGAATTCTACCCTCAAGGTGGTGTCAAGATCCTCCTTTTTGCTTGGTTTGGATAAGGCAGTACAAGACCTGAGCCACTGGAATTCAAGTTAGATCTATTCGGTATTTGGTAATTCCATTCAGAAACCTGGTTACGAATTGGAATTCAGTCCAAAGTAGTTAGAATATTAAACCTAAAACCAACTTCCTTGAACATCAGTGCTAACCTCAAGTGATTAAGGAGATGACCTGTAAGATATCCAAGTGATTCAGACTGTAAGTGGCCCTAGCATGTAATTTATAATTCCAAAACAGCCAGGCAGATTCAAAAAACCATTGCACATGACAAACCATAGAGATACAGTGGCTTGAAATCATGACTAGCCTAACAGCTACTTTCTGAGGTTCTTGATTAGGCTCCAAACGGCTTCAAAAGAGTCTCCTAACTTGGAGACTGCAATGTCTACAGACTGATTTGTGAAGATTTGCCTTGACATACTTCAGTCAGGCATAAAGCTTTTATAAATTCTTTTTCTTTTCTTCTTCATTTTAATAGAGCATTGCATACACAACTTGTACTACTAAAAAAAAAAAAAGGGAATGTAGCACCGATTAGGCTCCAAACGGCTTCAAAAGAGTCTCCTAACTTGGAGACTGCAATGTCTACAGACTGATTTGTGAAGATTTGCCTTGACATACTTCAGTCAGGCATAAAGCTTTTATAAATTCTTTTTCTTTTCTTCTTCATTTTAATAGAGCATTGCATACACAACTTGTACTACTAAAAAAAAAAAAAGGGAATGTAGCACCTTTTTTTTTCTCTTATTGATGTAGCTTTATATTTAAATTTTGCAAGACAGATCTATTTGCTGCTTTGAATGACAGGATGCTTGCCCTCTGACAGGCTCTGCAAGAGGGTAGAGCAGCTGCTAGCTGAGAAGCATTGTGCACGTGGATGCCCAGTACAAGCAATAAAGACTGAGCTTCTGGCATCATTGCTCAACTCAAACAAGAGAGCCTTACAAGCACAGCAGTGGACTCTAACAAACAGCTACTATTAAAAATTTTTCTTTTTTTTATTTTGGTGGTGGGGATTTTTTTGGGAGAGGGACGTTTGTTTGGGCTTTTTTTTGGGGGGGGGGGGGGGGGATCTTGTCTGTTTGTTGTGTTCATTTGGGTTTTTTTAAAGTTCTTTCTCCCCAGTACATTTTAGTTGACTTTTCAAAGTTCAACTTCAAACTAACTGCTGTATACGACATGATTGCCTGGTATGAGTTAGCAGTTCTGTAGATGGCTGGTTGCTAGAAATTTTAATAATCCCATGAACGACTTGAGGTGTGAGTCAGCAAAGATCACATGAGCCACAACTGATAGCAGCAAGAGAAGTCAGTTCCAACAAGCAAAGGTATATTTTAGAACTTCTGACCTATTCTTGTGGCTCAATTAATAATGATTTCATAGATCATAATAATCTTACTGGATTCCTAAACCAAGTATCTGATGCAACCTGGAACTTTTGTCATAATAGTCATAATAAAATTCTGTTCAGGGAAAAAAAAAAATCAAACCCAGTAGTGACAGATTGAAATACACATGCCTTTCAGGGTTTCTTCCTAAATAGAGCACACTAATAAAAAAACAGACACTGAAGTAAAATGCCAGAATATCAGAATGTATTTATTTGTCTTGGTCTCTTTGAATTCTGAAGAACATGGTCTTACACTGCTGATACTAAAACTCTCTTATCTATAATTAGTCATAATAAAAGAGACAAGAACTTGTTAAAGAAAGAACAGATTCCATTGAGTTAAGTAATAATGTTTATTACTTTCATCTGTATCAGCCACAATCCAGATAATGCAAAAGAAGAAAAGAGGGAGATTCCTGGGAAAGGAATCAGGTGACACAAACTGGGTAATACTAGGAAAGGAGGAGCTGTGCAGACCTCGCCCTTGCAAAATTTATGCCTGCACAGTGTATAAAGAAGAAAAATACACTTGTTCATTAAAAAATGTTTCTGTACCTACCCCATCTGTGTAAAATTTTATGTTACCTATAAGGTTTGAAATATATACAAATCATGCATCTATTTTGCACTAAAGTCTTCACTAAGCATGTCAAATGACTGACCTCCACATTCATTCATTATCAATACAGAATATTTAATCTTTGTGCAAAATATTAATTGCAAAGGGGGGTGACAATAACTGAGCACAAGGTGGTATGTCCAATAAAGTGAACTGCAGTGGTGTCAAGTCTTGGCTATCTCTGACTGAGGAAAGCACAGTTGTAAGATGGGGGAAGCAACTCAACACTCTCAGAGTAAGGCTAAGATATATCAAACTTTCATTGCTATGTCTTTTTAGTCACTCATCATCTGTTTTTTTTTTTCTTTGAAGATGCCACTTTCGGCATAACTTTTCAACTGCACAAAGAAATCACAGCTTGGCTGAATCACATGCAACTGGAGCTAATATCCATGCTCTACGATCAATTAGCATGGGCCTATCAAATATTACAGCCATGTGCTGCAGATCACATGCTGCCACATGCATTTCAAAACAGCAGAAGAGACAACACTGGTAATTGTTACTAGCTGCTTATTTTTTAATGAGAGAAGCTAGTAAAGCTGGGAAATACTGTTTCCCAAACCCAATTTGCTGGCAAATACCTGAAAAGCTGAAAAAGCTTTTGAAGCATGAATCCTTTGATGTTCACAATTTAGAAAAAGAAATGAAGTTGTGGATTATTTGAGGAACAAGACAGTCTGCTTTTAAAGAAAGTAAGGGGAAAAGCTTACAAACCACACGCAAAATGTCTTACTCTAAACTGGGCATATTATATCTGAAAGTGGCTATGTAGATAATCTGAGTAACTTGCAACAACATGGAAAGATTACCTAAATTGCATTATGCAGCCACAAAAAGACATACAGCTTTTTTGCCAAAGAACACCACTTCTATGAAAAAATTAAATGTTTCTAAATAAAAAGAAAGAAATTTAATAAATTAAAAATCAAAGGAATTAAAAGAAAACAAAAAAAAAATCACTGGATTAAAAAACAAGTATCGAGAACATCATCATAATTCTGCTTGAATGTGTCATGGTGCTTAAGTAAAATGACTTCTCATGTATTTTGTGTAATGGGTGTACTGGAATAGGTGAATTGTATAAAGACAGAATGTAAAAGGCACAGGTTACAGGATATGCAAAGAGAACCGAATGCTGCTAGTAGAGCTTAGGCTGGCAGGAAAGGCAAAAAAATTACATTGTACTTAGTTACTGAACAGAGACCTTCAACCCTAGTACTGCTTCCAAAAAAAATTAAATAAATAAATAAATAAAAAATTCATAGAGCTGCCAGTTCCAAATACTTGTTATTGGTAAGGGGAAAAAAAAATCCCCCCAAAATCATTTATATTTCAATTTGGAAAAAAGTTGATTTATTTTTTTTTTTTAACAGAAATAACCACATGACAGAAGAAGCCTTATTCGGAGTGTGAATTTCCAAAGCTAACGTGGATTAGGGTAGATTTCCAATGCTAAGCCTAAAATAGAAATGTATTTTAAAATCTTCAGAATGTAGTTCCTATCAAGCTCCTCTGTATACAGTGGTTTTGTACGAAACTTACCAAGTCAGAGTATCACTGCACGGAGAGCACGATTCATCTATATAAAGCTGTCTTTGATGATAAGCAAACATCTAGCTTGTTGGGGCATGTTAAAGATACAGATAAATTCTAGGTCACTGCTCTAAGGAGATCAAAAATTGAGCCTTACCATAGAGAAGCACACAGCTCTGTTAGACTTGAATTTGATTCCTGTCAGTTTACCTTTACTCTTACAAGCTTCTTTGATGTACATGACAATCCATCAGGCAATGGGTGCTTTAGAACCTAGAAATCCCTTCTTTGAAGCTCCAAGTGAAATAAATCAGCTGTCAAGCTTCAGGAACTCTGTTTTTTTCTAAGTAGTTTTAAATGCCTGCTTAATGTCCAAACAATAAAATGTCTTTTCTTTGCTATATTTAGGTTACAAGTAAAACGAAAGTTGTCTTTGTCTCCAGTCACCTCATTTTAAATGCAAAACCTTGGATCTTTAAAAAAGTTATTGACCAAATGTAAGACATTTAACTGAGATACCACAGATTTAGTTTAAATGCATAAAATATGTACAAGCTAACTTTAACAGCCAAGAAATAACATGCAGAATGCCAAAGAGTGCACACACCCCATTCATTTTTTTGCCTCTTTCCAAGTTTAATACACCTGAAGAATGTATGGAGTTTTATGTCTGAGCAGCAGCAGCTCAGACTGGTTTCAATCCCTTACTTCTGTATGTCAGTAAATGTCCTCTCCCATCCCTCTGCCAAAGGTTAATGGAAGACAGTGACCAAATTCCAGCCATCTCTGATGACAGTCTCCTGACTATCACAGTGTTGTGGGGTGAGGATGGGGCAAACTGTCAGTGAAAGCTAGCAGCTCAGACTTTTGGTCTATGATTTATAACTCAGGAAAAGGTACATATTGAAGGTAGAGGAGACTCAAAAATAGGTTATAATAAGATATGCTTGGAAGATCCTTAATCCAAGTTTCCTCTCTGCGTTACGCAGATCTTATTTAAATAAATACTAAGAAGTCCTTTGTTCCCTCTTGTACTGCCAAATTACTTATTTTTAGGAACAACTACCACTCTTCAAAAATAATCTTCCTTCCTCTCAGATGCTTTGGGATAGACATGGGGGCCATGTGGCGTGACACTGAATTTAGCCATTCCGAAGATGGATTATAATCCAAATTTCTCACCAACAGGAGCTATAGCATGCCAGCTGCTGTGCTACTGCCCTAATGCATCACTGCAACCACTGCGATGCTTTGCAGGAAAGGGAGGCTGAATTTCTGAATCCTGGAAGTGTTTCCAGGAGTAGTCTGCTGAGAGAAGAATATTTTGATGATACTAAAGAGACTTACATTCAAGACAAGCTGAGTGGTTCAATTCTGCAAATGCAGAAGTTCTGGGTGTGCACAGAGGCAGAACATTAAGCAGCTAGTAAATTTTAGTGCCAAAAGTTCAGGCAACTATATACTTAGGAATGCACAAGTTGTAAAGAACATACTCATGTGTTTTAGATCCTTAAGTACTTCCTGTGTCTTACTAGGCATTTCAGTGGTTTTTGCAGATCTATGTTATTTCATAGGAAACTTGTGTACCTTTTCACATCTCAGTGAAAACTGGCTGCAAAAGAAACACAGGAGCAGAATTTAGAAGATTCTCAGTTGAACCAGTTGTTGGACTACTGCTGAATACTTTACAATGAACCAAGCTATGTCATAAAGATACAGCTTTTTTGACATGTATTTTTAAAGTCTTGTATGACTCCTGCTCACTGAAGTTTTTCTATTTTTTGTTACATGTTCCATTAAAAAAAAAAACAACAAACAAACAACAAAACCAAACCAAAACCTGTGAACTGCCCCACTATATTTGTGATATTATATGCAATATATAAGAAACAATATAAAATGTTACTGCAACTAGAGCACAGATAGAACTTACCAATATTAATTTCATCATCAGTTTCGGCATCTCCAATACACTCAAACTGGAAATCTTGTAAAGACTGTGAAAATTTTTGCACTGCCATGGATAAATCTAGAATTCAAGAACAAGGGGGAGGGGAAAGAAGAAAATCAGAATTACTGCACTACGACTTCACTGGAACAAGGCTTCATGCATTACTGCATGAAACATTTTTCTCTTCACAGAGAGTTTCCTTCTTAGTACCTTTTTTGGGCAGTAACTTCATTCGAAAATCCCCATTACCATTTCAAAAGCAAAGTACCAGAGATATCCCAGAAATCTATGAAACACATGGATGCCAGATTTCAAACATTAATTCAGGTAATATGGTAACAACTGAAGAACTGTTATAGTTCTTGAAAAAGATTAAATTAGCATAAGAAATAAATGTCTAGTGGCAAATTGCATGCATAAATAGACATGTTTAAAATAGTGCAAGATTAGCTTGCAGATTAAAATAAAGCTCATGACAGTTTCTTTCATAGACAGTATCAAAATAATACATTCTAACTATTCAAATACACTGAAATGTTATACGGTGTTACCTAAAAGCTGTGTAAAAAGAAGTTAAAGGGAGAAAAAAAACCCACAAGTGATTGGCAATCAACCAGGCTTGTCCATGGATTAAGTATGCTATTCTCACTTGAATTATGCAGAGTGGACCTTTGGATCAAAGAAATGTCAAAGCAACCCAAACTTCACAGCATAAAATTTCATTAGAATGGTACACAGTCCAACAAAAATAATAAATAAAATCACTAATACAGAATATCAGTGGAACCACATAAATCTATTATTTTCTTTTTTGGGCATTCTAATGGCAAATGCAGAGATGAACATGATAATGAATGAACTCAGACAATACTTAAAACCGCTACCAGTCCAGATAAGCCCAGAAAAACAGCAACAATTCTCTGTGTCATAAAGGATGTACCTATACTGTCTATTCTGAAGCTGGGAAAATTGGCAATCAGGATTCTGATATCTGCTAAATCTAATCAAAGGTCATGGTAAAGGTAAGTTAGGAACAAAAGCCAAGTCATAAATTCTGTTTTAAAAGCATCATGTATCTGTTTCCATTCTTGGGAATGTTCAAAAAACATCTGGACATGGTCCGGGGTAACCAGCTCTAGATGGCCGTGCTCGAGCAGGAGAGTTGGACCAGATGACTTCCAGAGGTCCCTCCCCACCTCAACTATTCTGCAATTCTACTATTTCCTTAAGCCTCTCTTACCGTAAAGCCATAAACACTCATTTGCTCAATGCTAGACACAAAATCAGAATGCTAACATTTTTCACAGCAGAAATAAACCCCAGCATATAAATATACAAATTGGCCTAATGCTCTAAATCAAGAAACAGACACAAAGAAAAAAGCATCATTTAAATTTGAGCAATCTTGAACAGTAAGAACCATTCCACCACCCTAAATGAATTAAGGGTTGAAAAACATAGAATCATAGAACCATAGAATAGTTAGGGTTGGAAAGGACCTTAAGATCACCTAGTGCCAACCCCCCTCCCATGAGCGGGGACCACACACTAAACTATGTCACCCAAGGCTCTGTCCAGCCTGGCCTTGAACACCACCAGGGTTGGAGCATTCACAACTTCCTTGGGCAACCTATTCCAGTGCCTCACCACCCTCACTGTGAAGAACTTCTTCCTTAGATCTAACCTAAACTTCCCCTGTTTAAGTTTAAAGCCATTACCCCTTGTCCTACCACTACAGTCCCTAACGAAGAGTCCCTCCCCAGCAACCTTGTAGGCCCCCTTCAGATACTGGAAGGCTGCTATGGGGTCTCCACACAGTCTTCTCTTATCCAGGCTCTTCTCCAGGCTGAACAACCCCAACTTTCTCAGCCTGTCTTCATACGGGAGGTGCTCCAGCCCTCTTATCATCCTCGTGGCCCTCCTCTGGACTTGCTCCAACAGCTCCATGTCCTTTTTATGTTGAGGACACCAGTCTTTCAGAGATCTTTAAATAAGAATCCACACAGTAAGATGACTAATGTTTTTATTTTTCAATGTAAGGTAAACACAAACAAGTGACAGAATCTCTACCAGGATTTTGCCCTACCACGGTATTTACTCAGTGGCTGCTGATTTCATATTTTTACATGCAGCTGTAGAGTACATCAGTCCTACAAGAGAACCAGCAGTCTTTAGACAATCCAGACACGAAGAGATTTTCTCTTGTATTAGTAAAGAATTCCACATGTTTATCTGATAAATAACTAGGTTATAAAGAATTGGGTAAACTCTTTTTAATTAAAAGCATAGAAAACAGGGAAGCATGCTCCCCAGAATTACTGCATCCTTACCAAACATTTCCTACTGTGTTGTACCTGAAGACTATATTATTAAATATATTAACAAATTAAATGCTAAACACAGTGTTTCCTACTCTTTGTATAGGTAAAAACAAAACAGATCAGAAGATGAAGCACTCCATTTTATGCAAATACAGCATCCTTGATATCTAAGTAACTGATTGCTCTACAGCTGTTAGAAAGACAAACTTGAATTTGTTCGCACCAGGAGGCTTTCAGTTTAAAGGAAAGAAACACAGTTTTATTGTTGGCTCTTCCACAAAGTTAATATACTGAGACCTAAACCCTTCTATGAAATTGCTGCATACCCATTGATGTCAAAAGTAATAATATGGCCTTAAGGTGACTGAATGAAAAAGATTCTATATTGCAAGTACATCGAGATGTAAAAATCCTCTCTCACTAAAAGGAATACTTTCCTCTGGACAATCTAATAGCTGCCCACAATGACCAGCATCTCTGTGAACATGAAAGGAAATGAGGGAGCACGGACTCTATGCTATCACTCTTCAACACATGCAGGGCTCAGTGGAACAAATGTCAAGGGAAAGGAAAACAAATGATAAAAATATCCAAGGTGGAGTCTCCATTTTATATCCTGGATTAGTTATACACAGATGGTGATCCCTCTTTCACCGTGTCAGCAATCAGACAGTGTAACTGCATTATATGTTTTGAACCTAAAGGAGGCATGTCCAGCGTAACTTAGAAGTAGTGGGTAGGAAGAATGTAAGTAAGAATTACAGAACTCATAGATAACTTGATAAAATCATCCAGAATTATACCATTTGGAGACTTCTGCCTCTGAAAGTCTAATAAGCTTGAAAATATTAGAAGATACTGTATTATACCATATTCTGTGATAGTAAGGTTAAGGTCTTCAGTGTAGCAAGGAATAAAATGAAGTTCCAAGGTCAGACATTTCCTGTGATACTAATTTACAGGTTCTATACACAGTTAATTTTACCTGAAAATATAAAAAATATTCTACAGAAAATTCCAGCTTACTTGGACAATTTTCTAGAGGCTGTACAGGAGTTACTCTGTAAGAATACAAAGTTCAACATCGCAATTGAACCACCAACACTGGACCAAGCAGTGGCATTAGTTATACTCATCAATTTCTTTCTTAGAAGCATCATCACTTCACTTGATTACAAAATTCATCTAGTCCCAGAAAGGACCAGTTGTACAATAGGCAGGCCTCCTTTAAGAGATACAAAGATTCAAAACTGAATTAAATCAGATTTAACAGCAACTGCCTATTCAGTTGAGGAGGCAAGTAGTACCACTAGCATCTTATCTTGTCTGGACAAAAAAAAAAAAACCACAAAAAAAACAAAAAGGAAAAAAAAATATGAAAAGAGCAGACAGATGGAGCAGAGACCCTGTCAACCTTTACAAGATGTCATTTATCACCGTATGTTCCAGAATCTTAATGTCCCTGAGAGCCCTCAATACATCCTGCTCCTTCTAGACGTAGTAAGGCAAATCACCACACCAAACAAATCAACTTTTTATCATATGCAAGCCATGTGGCATTACAAGAGTCACTCTTAACTCAGCTTATAACATATACAAATCTTGATAGTCATGTTCTCTTTTCATGGAGAACACAAACTAGGATATTTCACTTAGCCCAGGACAGAAATTCTCTTTCAAGCAGACTCAACTGACCTTCTGATTTACTATAAAAACTTGACCAGCTTTATTGACTGACAGTGTAAGTCTACCATCCAGGAAAGGACGGCTGCTCAAAAGTCTCAATAATACCATAAATGCTGTTACCCCTGCTCTTCTGCAGGAACTCAAATAGAGGAATCTCTCAGCAAAAGAGTGAAAATGCAAACAGTTATTCCTCAGTTGCCAGAGGAGAGAATTTCTAACCAACAATTCTGTTAACATTTATTTTACAACAGTGCTCACCTGCACCTTTTGATCCCTGTTTTCCCCAATTCCAAAGGAGGGTTCAATTCATTTTTGCAGTGAGGCATAAAGTCAAAAGTAGACATCTACACACCACTTACAGTCAGTGGAAGGAGATAACTGAGAGTTGCCTGTTTTAGTTAAGGGCTGAAGCAAGTCAACTGGCCAGCAAGGTTTTTTTTCTGTGGAGCTCCAACAGAGGAAGTACTAAAAGAAGCATACTACAGTGTGACCGGAAACAATAAAAGGATAATTGCAGCTTAACCACAAGAAAGAAATATAACAGCAGTATTAAATATGGATATATATAATACCAACCATCAGTATTATAATGCTAATGCAAGAACAATAAAAATCATCATCCATTCAGAAAAGCCACAGAGGAGTCAGGAAACATGTTACTCTATTGTATCTCTTCCTGAAGTTTTAGATTTTTTTATCCATCTGCTTAACACGTATTTACCCAATAAAAATATGGAAGAAAACTCTGCATTATCCTGTAAGCCAATTTTGTTTAAGAGTCACTTTGTTTTAAACTGCCAAAAGGGAGGATTTAATCTCAACTGTAATAAACTATTTTAGGCTTCAGATAGGGCCTTACATACCGGATATAGGATGATAAAAATATGGTGTAGTCCCTCTGTATTACTAGAATTGTTCTAGATCAACTTTCTTGTCCTAGATTTGTTAAATGGATCATAAAATAAATTCTTATATGGAGCCTTGAGGAGAAGAAGAGAGCCAAACACTGCAGTAAAACAATGAAACAATAGATGCTATTACCTGCAGGACAAAAGAACAAGTATATTAGTTTTGGCACAGACCTTCACAATAAGGATCAAGCTCTACAGATAAAGAAACTTGACAAGATTTCTACAAGTTGGCAAGCACAAGGAATTTTTTTTGGTTGGGGTAGGAAGGTTGCTGTTTGTTTGTTATTGCCAGTCTGATGGCTGGAAGACTAGAAGAAAGCCTAAGCTTTTGGTAAGACTCAAACAAGCTTCAAAAGCAGAAACTTTACACACTCGCGAAGGCCCATATCTTTACCCTAGTAACAGCCTGCAAGAAATTGTTCTCAGCAAATACATCAAAGCCAAAGTCTTTCCACTTGTTTACTGACAAAGATGACTTAATTAGCAGATGGAGTTCCAATAACTAACACTCTTCCTGACTGTTGTCAATCATCCTGGAAAAGCTTAGTATCATTCACTGGGTTAATAAAGAAAAACAGCAGTTGAAACCTAGTGAGAAGATTAAACATGCCCAAATGAACTCCTGAGCGCCAGCTGGAATGCAGTAAATGGGACTTCAAACAACAGACACTTTGGCTAAAATAGGAACAGCAACATATCTGGTGATCTGACACAAAGCTAGTTATTACAGTACGGCTTCAAAGACAGCAGAAGCAAAGGGGAGATGGCTGAGCTGGCAGGATATTAGAGACAATTCTTCAGTCAGTTGAATTTCAGGACAGTTGAAGACTGGAAAGGAGACCACGTACAGTTACCTTTGGTGTTTTGAACCTTCGGGCGTTTTGATTCCACTACCAGATATGACTAGATGCATTGTGGTGCCATGCTTGATGAGCTATCTCATTTAGTCACACACAGACATACAGGTTTATTAAAACCCAAGCTACTCAACAAAACCAAGCATTAAGGAGCTGTAATATGTCAATAAAACACAGCAGAAACTGCACACTATTGCCAGAGTACTTGACAAAATGGCATGCTAAAATGCAAAGAAGCATTTATCTAGTTCATTGACTTTTACTCCTCAGTACCTGAAAATGAGTTGCTCTCGTGGTTTTTTAGTAATTGCTTTATAAGTAAATTTATTTTCTTGATTTATTTCTTAAGCAACTCTCATCCTATAAACATATTTTTAAGTTATCTGAACGCTTGAAAAAGTAGATTTATAATGGAGACATTATTATTGTGAAACAGCAGCTATGAGTATGATTTGCATTCTTTCTGCACCAAATGACAGAAGCAAGGAAACACTTAAAAATTCATACAAGTGAAAAGGGGCTTTCAGTATTTCAGATAGAAATCAGTAGAACAATACTTAGCCAGAAAAATACTTGAGATACATGTCTCCTTAAATACACACTTCACAACACACTTCTTTACTGTGAAGATGAACCGGGAACTGCCTTGGTTTTGTTATTTTATATAAGAACAAGCTTCACAGAGGCAAAGCTATATCAACAGCCAGAAATAAGCTAGAGGAACAAGAACATCCCACTGAGAAGCACTGAACTTCAACAGCTTCTGTGTTTGAAACAGTCAATTTGATTGTAAATAGAACAAGTCACAGTGGGGCATCTTTTTCCACATCGTAGACTGTAAACACAGCAGCTGGCAGTACAGCTATATATAGGCAGTCTGAATGATTAAGCAGTTAAAAGAAGTGACCATGCAAGATTGTGTATATCACTACTATATTTCAAATTTCTTTGTGTCTTACGGACTTTCTCATTAAAAATCCCAGCTTCACAGCTGTTAGTCTTAATTCAGAGAAGAGCACCAAAACCCATTTTCTTCACAAATTTTTTGCCTCTTTCCACTCTTCATCACTACTTTAAAATGAAAAATAAAGGAAAAGCAATGACTGTAGGTAACAGTCACATACAGAAAATCTTCCAGTTCCATAATGTATATGAATGACAGGTCAGCACAAACAAGGGGACCTGTAAATGACTTGCAAATTAGCCTCAAACAGCAATGCTGAGCATGGGGATGTTGGCACATACCACACTACTGCAATTAATTCCCTCAACTGTACATGAAAGGAATTCTAGGGTTTGCTGCCAGAACAGGTAACTCCAACTTAATAAAACATCATCACCATAACACATGGCTATATCACCTGTAGTTAGAAAGCAATTAAAATTCATATTAACAAGCCTTTTAAACACACACAAAAATCTGCATAGTCAGAATATACAGCTTCTGCCACCTTCGGTTTCAAAAGGCTTCCAATACTACAGTCCTTCCTACCACACATGGTTCATAGCCTATACCATTGCATGTAATAATGACCATGGCACCTCTGTTTTTAGAGGTCTATTTGATGAAATTATTTACATATATTATTCTTCTTTACTTCTCAGCTGTATGTATTTGTGCATCGATTTTTAAGTTTTCCTATGGCAATCAGAAAAATTAAATAAAATGAAAATAAATTCTCTGCTAACGAGAAAAGGACAATTCTCCTCTTCATCACCTTTTTTCCAAATTTCTGCAGAAGAATTTAATTTGGCAAAACACACGGCAATCTGCACAAAGTAGAGGCTGGTGGCCACTTGCCATAATGCCTTCTAAAGAAGCCACAAGAAAAGACCACAAGGGAATACAGAGTCCAGTGCCAAAGATTTTGCAGCACAAGGGTCATTGCTCTGTATTGACACAGTCTTTCATTGTTGCTATCAATGAACTCTTTATCCCTTTTATTTGCTAGCTTCATTGGTGTATATTCTCTGCCAACTTGCTATTCATGGAACAATAATAAGCAGCTAAAATAAACAACTCCCTACCCCAACAATTCCCCATTACTTTTCCACCTTAGGCTCAGTGTTTTGCTCTTAATTTCAGGGACGCTAACTTCTTTCTCAATCTCCAGGGAAAGGACATCAGCAGAATATATCAACATGTGGCCCATGCATTGCTGCATTCCTCTGGGGTTAAATAAGGCACTATAGCAGTTAGAAATTTTTCAGTGTCATTTTCTTACTCATTAATATTTCCATGAGAAAAGTGCACAATTTACTTTCTCATTCTAGTAAGTACTGAGAAATCCCCTTGATCAAATGCAATCCCCACTTCCTTAACACTATGATGCAAAAGCTACTGAAAAGTCCCTATCTTCTACAAACTTCATAGCTATTCATACAAATGTTTTTTAAGTCCCAACTTCCTTATGTTAGAAACCTGTACAGAACTTTAGATATTCTTAGTATTTCTCTATGGTTAAGCATCATTGTTCAATACATACTTGAAGAAGACACCCGAGGAAAAGAACACTGATGTTTGATGTGAATGAGATGTTTTTAGGCCACATCTGGATGTTTACTTGATAAACTAATACTAAGACTTTCCTGAAACATAACTGTTGAACCAAATAATGTTATACAGTCAAAAGACAACAGTGGTAACATTCCATCTCTCTTTTCACTATTCCCCTCCTTTATCCAACTCACTTTGTCTGCAGGTATGGAAACCCAACCTTCTTCACACAATTAAAACAGAAAAAAATAAATTTTAGTTTAATATGCAAATCTGTAAAGTCTATATAACATTAACTCATTTTGACTTGGTGTAATCATAACTACATAAAAGAATGAAAATGCAACTAGAACATATACCCTATAACCATCAATGTGGAGGACATGACACGGTAAGTACTGCACATCTGCTTCTCTAAAGTTAAGGCACATCTGTAACTTCATAGTTCTGCCATATTAAGTGGTGTCATTTTATTTTGTTTCAGTACTCCCACATTCTTGTATGTTCTCACTACCTTGTTGCTACAAAGTCCTTTCTTTCTTAATATTTTACTTTACAGGACTGTTCAACAATAATGCTCTATTTGATTAGAAAATAAACTGACTATGCAGGGCATTACTAGGGTCTAAACCTTCCAATCATCAAGCCCTAGTCACAGAATTAATGCAACAATAAAATCTTTACAAATGACTAATCACATGGTTAAAAGCAGAACAGAAAGTTTTTCCTTTGTAATTTAAAAAGTATTTTCCACAAATATGTCTAGAAGTTGCAGAAAGCATTTTGTTTCAGTGCAGTTTTGAAATTATAAAGATTGGATGTAGGGTATAACTTAGTACTATTTCTAGCATATTATTACAGGTTTTTTTAAGTTACACTCAGCCAAAATATTTCTGTACAATGCCAGTTTTACAGATATGCTTATTTTCATTCAGCAAGCTTTCTGGCAAAGATCCATAGCAAGGATTCCAGTATTTTCAGTGCTGGAATATTCCCATATGTCTTCTCTGTTGGAAGAGAATAAATCTTTGGAAACAAGCACATTTCACTCCTTACCTGCCTCTTAGATTAAAGATTTATCTGACATTCAAGTTGCTTACTTCAGCCATGGGCTGTATATCATTCTTCTTTCTCCTAAGCCTGCTGCCTTTCAGTACGCTTTGCTACACTTCCCAAGGAGATGCAGCTTGCTGGTCTCCAACTGACTATGCACACTAAAAGAGTACAGGGTCACGGTGGCACACAAGATGTAGCTGAGCCACACGAGTATTTTGTTCGCGTAGTCTTCATCATACACTAATTTTCACACTACAAAAGGATATTAACAGTAACACTGGCGAAAGCCTTGTGCAACATCTCAGGTCAGTGTAACTCAAGGCTGCTCTAAAACCTCAGATGTTAAGTGTGCAATGTATTTCAGATGTCTGCAGTACTAATGTAGATAGCACACCAAGGTACACAATTCAAGGACACAAAGCCATGTGGAACTGTTTGAAAAAGGGAGGACAGCCTACATGAATGCAGTGTTTGATGCTGGCCAAATACAATTAATTTCAGGTTTGTTTCAACAGTCACTGAATGAGACACAACTTAAAGCAGCAGCCTCAGTGTAAGATTATACAGAAATCCTAAAGCACTGGAAAAAGCTAGAATGGCAACTTTTTGCCCCCTGCACTTTTTTCTCCTACCCACCCACCCCCTTTTTTTTCTTTTTCTGTGAGTTTTTCAGATCTTCTGTATCATTTTACTTTACCTTCTGCATAGTTTTCTACCACTCCATTACCCATCCTAGGTTCCTAAACTTTCTTCCCTGCAAATTTGCTTTGACCCTCAACATCCTTTCTCTTGCTCCTTCTGCGTATTTTAAACACTCTTAATCTTCCACATTCTTCCCCCACCCCCCTGATGTTTATTTTCCAGAACTGCGTCAGCCTTTTCCAGGGAGCTGGGTCCACGGCCCAGTCTTCCCAAGTCTCTTTCATTGAAGGAGGGTTTATCAGGCTTGCTGGGTCACTTCTCACTCCTCCTGGCACATCCCAGAGACGGCGAGCAGTGAGAAGGCAGAGAAGAATCACAAAAAAAGGACAGAGAAACTAAGAGCAGATGTTGCCAGAGGTTGAAAAAGCAGAGTGACTTCCTGTCTGGCAACCAAGGAGTTGCCAGAAAAAACATGGGAATTCCCAGATTTCTAGTGGAACTTAAGGTATTGGTGCATCAGTCTTCTAGTAGTACTTGAAAATACAGGGTTTTTTTCTGTTTGCTCTTAATCTTACAATGCATGCAGAGAAATTGCAAAAATGCATGTGCCTATTTACATACAGTGAAACAAAATAATATACTTTCACAACATAATAAAGGCCTATGCTGCAACACATTTGTAAGGAGCCACAGTTATGACTACATGGGCAAGATCAGTTATGTGCTGCATACGTGTACATGCAGATGAAATGCCATTTCCCCTCTACTACCCCTACCCAAATATGTATCCAGGGGGAAAAAAAAAATTAAAAATAGGGTTAAGTCAGTTCTGGTATGAACAGGGAGCTATTAAGAAACTGCTTATAGGAAAAAGAAGAATAAATCACTGCAGAAATTATCATGCAGATCTTTAGCTGTAAAAATTCCTGCAATATAGCTTTAAATGCTTTTTATGTGCCATGATTTTTACATTAAATAGATTCCCCTATTTGTTGCTCAGAGGAGGATCGTCCACACTGGCCTGTGCTGGACGGCGGGGGAGGGATGAAAGGAATGAAAGCAGTTATCAAGGCATTTGTAAGTAGTGAGCTCTTGGAACAACATTAGAGTTGAGGGTCATGGGAAACAGAAGCTTTGCTCACCCTTCTTCCTGGCAAAGTTTTCTGCACTTGGGCAACAAAGTAAAATGTTTTGTAAGAACAGGAGGAGGAGGAGAGGGGAAAAAAATAAAATTAAAATGTGTATATTTAGCTCATTAAAAAAAAAAAAAGTTACTACCACTTTGCTTTAAAGGAAATGAAACACTTTCTATATGAAATTCTTTCAGGCTCTTAGAACTCAGGAATACAACACTTGATTAGATTCCTTTGATCAGACAACTAATATCACAGTCACATGAACTGCAGTATTGCACATAACAGGGTTGTGTGGGTTTTTTCCCTAAAACAGACGCGCACAAACAGACATAAGTAAGATTTGTTTATAGAGTCAGATATGCACTCCCAGACATGGAGGACAAAACTGAGACCCCAAACCTAGCAGGATTTTGTCCAGTGAAGTTAAATAGCACAAAATGTTTTTACCAAATTTGGTCTAAAGGAGATGCTTGCACTCAGTCTTACCGTAGAGCAAATTCATGACACAGCTACTTCTCACTACTTAGGAAGAATGAGAGAATGGATACGAAACACATCAGTTTTATATAGTAAATGAGCTTAATATACTAGTTAAACTCTCTTCTACCTTTAAAATACAAAAGGAATTCAGAAAATGCAGAGATGAGAGCCACAAAAGCAATTAAAAGTCTTAAAGACACACTTCAGAGGATTTGAACTAAATCACTTGCAGAACCCTGAACTCAAAAATCCGTTACCAAAATACCTACATTTGAACAGTGGGGAAGAACCACCCAAATGAAATATGCTTCATTAAATAATAATGAAACACACAACTTCTATCTGTTTCACCAGGTGAGCTCCTCTTTGCGCAGCTCAGGAATCAAGCATTCCCAAGGAGTTCAGAATTAACTCCACTTTGCATATGAATTTTTCCTTAACAGTCATGAAAGTTTTATATGTGAAGAACAGCTTCGTATGATTACTTCTTTTTGCAGGGTTTCTTTCTCTCTCTGGCTGAATGCAATAAAACTGGAAAGTATATAAGATGCAAAAAACTACTTCAGTAACAAGCTCTTCTGATTTTACAGGAAACAGAAAAATCCTTCACATTCATTTTTTTGGACTCTTTACTTAATTAACTTCTCAGACTAACATAAGGAACTTCAATGATCTTCTGCTGAAGTCTGCCTAGCTTTTCTTAAGCCAAACAACTTGTAAGAAGGAACAACTAGGCTTCTACATATTTAATCTACTGGTTTTTTTCCAGATTTTAATTCTCTGGCATTTCATTCTATTTCCCTGTCACAAGAAGATTTAGGAACATATGACAACATCCTCTTGTTATCTTCCTGGCAGAGTGATATCCTTTAATTAATAATCTTACCATCCATTAGTACTAGTAGTGTTTATGTTACAGCATGTGTAATGAGTTCTCAACAAACTATTATCATTCACAAATGAGACCTTGTCATTAAAACAGATAAATAATAACTAGGTTGTTTTATTACTCTATTACTCATGTCTGGTCAAGAAACAAACTGAATGTTAGTAATTATTTGAATTGGGAAAAAAGAACAGAAATAAATACCATTAATGTCACTCCATCAATCCATGAGATACCTGAATTTAAATATTATGTACAGATTTTGTCCTACTCCTTGACATCATCCCAAAGTACCTGGAAAAGCTACAGGGAAATGAGACAAAGGCAAATGGTAAGACAATGATAAAATATTTTTTAAAGGCATCCACAGTTATCAGGCTGAAAAAGACAACTGGGGAGCCTTAAGAGTTTTAGAAAAATCACAAGCAGTACAGAAATGGTGACTGTCTCTTCCAAAGTGGAAACAAAAGGCTATCTAACATAGCAAGAAGCAAGCTCAAAACAAAGAAAGATGATGCTTTTTCTTAAAATGTGTAATTAAATCATGAAGCTCCCTGCCACCGGATGTTGCGGATATTAAAAATTTATGTGGGTTCAAGAAAGGACTAGACAAGTTCACAGAAGAAAAAAATCCACTGAGAGCTATTAAAGACATAACCCCTTGCTCAGGAAATCTTCAGGCCCCAAACCACCAGAGGCAGCGGAAGCATCACTGCATTCCGCCTGCTCTTATTCACTACCCTGGGCAGTCAGTGGTGCGTGTGAGAGAAAAACACAACTCAGCACAGCACCCGCTTGTATCTAGAGACAGGATATAGAGTTAGGCTTGTTCAGCTTGGAGAAGGGAAGACTCCAGGGAGATCATAGAGCACTTCCAGTACCTAAAGAGGGACCAAGAAGAAATCTCGAGGGACTTTTTTACAAGAACATGTAGTGACAGGAGACGGGGGAATGGCTTTAAACTGAAAGATAGGAGATGTAGATTAGATATAAGGAAGAAGTTCTTTCCTGTGAGGGTGATGAGATGCTGGATCAGGTTGCCCAGAGAAGTCGTGAATGCTCCACCCCTGGAAGTGTTCAAGGCCAGACTGGATGGGGCTTGGAGCAACCTGGGCTAGCAAACAGTTTCCCTGCCCATGGCATGGGTGTTGGAAATGGATGAGCTTTAAGGTCCCTTCCAACCCAAACCATTCTTTGATATAACATCAGATAAGCCTCAGGTCTGACCCAGCACAGTTGTTCTTATGTTTCAGCCCATTTAGACAAATATGCTTTGCAACAGCTTGAATGACTCGACACCACAAGCTGATCACCACCATCTGCTAGCAGGAGGTTCTCATTCTCATGGCTAAGCCCTCTTTAGCCACCTATCTAGGGTTACCTATTTTAGCAACAGACAACAATGAAGGAGGAGGAGCCGAGTTAATGCTGCAAAATTAAGGCTTATGAAGATGTCCTGTCTTACTGGTTGAACCATAGGAGATGTTCTCCAGGGGATGAGTGATGATGGGTAAAGATAAAATGTATCATCGTTAACTGCTCTAGGTCCAGAAGAGGTGGACCACTATGCCTTCAGTCATGTTACAAGGCTGTAATTCTTCCAGCAAGGGCTTGCTTAGCAATTTGTGCTTTAACGTTTGCTAAGTGTAACTTTTAACAGTAAAAATAACTGCATTAATAAATAGTTGACAAGAGTTGGTTTGGGTTACCAAGCCCAATGAATATTGATTATACAGCTTTGCTCTCTCACACCCTGTGCTTGCACAAACATATTATCTTCACCTTCTTTCTTCAGAACTTTTCCTAACTTAGCTCTTAGTATGAGGACAGTCACTATGTGGACAACTATTCAATACTTGTTTTTTATCTCAGTTCAGTATTGTTCTCTCCTCTTGTCCTCCTACTATTGCTTACTGCATATCATCCAAGTCCTTTAATGAACACAGAATTATCTCAGCTTTCATGCAAGCCAAGTCTAGAAAGACAGTAAAAGGAGAATATTTCCATGTCATATGCAGCACCATTACCCTATTTGACAGATGAAGTTGCTGAAAGCAAGACTGCCTAAGGCCACACACCAAACTACTGATTAGGCGGACCCTTGTGGTTCCCCACTTTATGCCCATTATTCCAGATGCCATTTCTTCAGACCAGGAGATGCTAACCAGAGCTGGATAGAATGCAGCTCCTCACACTTCCGTGTCCCCACAAAAGCTGAATTTTTTTTTTCCCAAGAGGACATAATTAAAAAAAAAAAAAGTTTTACATTAAAATGAGAGAAAAAAAATAATAATTTCATTAGAAAGAACAAAAAAACGAACAATACAACCTTGTTTTCATCCATTTAACACAGCCCCTACTGAATTACCAGTTACTTCAGCTGCAGCAGTTAGTACCCTGTATCTGTTTCAAGTCAGTCTCCACAAAAATGAGGAACACACCACACACAAACATGTTTTCTTATTTAACAGTCACTTGCTAAACTTCAGTTCAAGAATCTTTAAGAAAAAAAAAAAAAACAACAACAAAAGACAACTGAAACAAAAACAGGACAGAACAATAAAGGTCTGGACAATTAAATTCCCATGTTTCTTAATTGGAACAGTTTACATTTGAGTAACTTTAATACAGGGGTTTTGCATATAAAATGTTTCCATTAGTTTTAAGGTGTTGCAAAATTTTGTTTGTCTTTCTCAAAATCATGTTAACTCCCACTAACAAAGATTAATTCTCACCAAGATTTCAATCTAACCTCAAGAACCAATATTCAGAGGAATATATAAGAGACAGAAAATAGTGAGCTTATTTGCTTGCTTGTAAGTTCAACAGGAATTCTAGACAGGTTTTCTCCAAAAGAAATGGGGAAAACTCCTTCTTGAAATATACAAAACAGCACTGAAACAGATGATAACATAGCTTTTGAAAAATATCCACCCATCTTGTTTCCATACACGATGCAAATGTCAACAATAAGTCAGTAAGTGAATAATTCATTGAGAGGATGAAGTTCAAAAGTAGAAATGCTCTGAGACTGTACCAGTTGTTATGAATGTACTCCTAAAGCAAAATTTGGTGTTTAACCCTAGGACTGTATTTTTATCAAAAGATTTACTGCAGGATGCCCCTGATCATCATAACATCACTTTCCCTCCAGCACACTGTAAGAAATTGCACTTGAAGCACAAGCTTTGCGTGGCTCACGGTTTGTTGGCTGGGCGGGTTTCCACTGCATCTCTGCCTTTTCTCAATGAAATGTTGCTTAAAGGAGTTGTAGATCCCATTTCAAAAGCCCAGGATCACTTCACATATTGGCTTCCCTATCCTCCATGTAATACAAGTGGGAAGATTTCCACAAAGTTATACTTTTTGTAAAAACATGGGAAAACTTAGCAAGATAAAAACAAGAAAGAGTTCTGCAACTGGATGCAATTCTGAAATCACTTATTCTTTTTAAAACAGAATTGGAATTCTCTGTAAGGGGGAAAAAAAATAGTTGATCTAGGCAACATTTGTTGTTTCCAATGAGCAGTATGAACCAAAGGGACAAAGTGAAAACATAGTCTGGATTTTGGAAATTGCTTTCCAAATGCAGTATGTGTTCTTTTCATGAGCATGAAAAATGTTTAACTGCAATGGAGGGTCCTTTCAGAACTCAATGTGTATCGACTGTAATCCTGTTTCATGTCCGGTTGAACACATAAGAAAATATGAATCAATGAACAGCCCATGATCTTTAAACTACTCAAGAGACTGCACAAGTAGCCAAGTAAAACACCTTCTTCCCAAAACATCCATGTTAGCTTCCTTGACATAAGCAAACAGAACACACTAAAATATTGTCTGCGAGAAGAACAGAACACAGCACATCAGCTATTTTTAAATTATTTAAAATTCTTTTATTTAAAATTACAGCATCCAATAAGCAGATGGTTTTACAGACTTCTTTATGTGCAAAGCAACACATAGTTTGTCCAAAGAAGTCAATTCTGCGTTGTTAATTATTTTTGAATTCAGGACCTCCAATCTACACATTGTCAAAAGAGACCATAATGGCTCCTGCTGACTGTTGTAATAGCTCACCTATTAAGGACTGTGATTCTCTAGCTCCCTAAACATACAATGTATCATAATACCTCTTATCAAACTGATTACTCACAAAGGCAGGCTTGATACATCCTTTTACAAGACCCTTTCAATACAAAACAATACTCCTAGGACCCACTCTGCACAGAAAAGAACCCAGAGCACTGATACAATTGGAGCTACCTCAGTGCAAGCTGGTCACGCTCATTACTTAGCAGCCAAAGAATTAGTAAGTTTAACTGTTATGTCATACCCTCAAGCTAAATATTTAAAATCATCTTGTGTGTTCTGCTGTAAGTTTTCATAATGGCTGCAAGAGAAAATAAAGAAAGATCACTGTGGAATACTAATTATAAACTGGGCAAAGACTGTGCTCAAAATTAGTCTGGGAAGCAGCAATCATTAATAATATGGATGAGAGAACTAATATGAAGTTTGGCATAAATAGCCTCATTGAGCATTATTTTCCTATTGGTTTTGGAGGTCACCAAGCTACATACACGTTTACTAAGAAAAGGAGCACCAACTAAATCAAATAAAAGCTAGGTCTTACAGTGCCAGATACTCACTAATGACACTGAGGTTGCCCTTTCTTTTTTCCTTCATTCCTTCCTCCTCCTAACATGAAAAATGAAACTTCTCTTCCCACAAAGAAAAATAAAATCCAACAACCACCCTCAAAAGTTTTGCCTTAGCAGCAAAATTTAGTGAAGTTTTCAGCTTAAGAAGTCTTCCTGAACTGAACTTTAGTGGCTAAGGGATTAGACAGCTGCTGACTTTGCTAGCTGGTACATAGCTTCCCAAAATACACCTAAGAAAATTATTTTAAAATTCATGGGTTTGTACTACTGAATGAGAAAACAGAACATGTTTCTGGGTGTAACAGTTACATTCTGTTCTTCATCATCTCTCCACAAAGAAGCAAAGCAGAAGGGCTTGAGAGAATTTTGGTTTCTTAAGGCTTACAGGTTGAAGCTCTGATAACATTCAAGTGTATGTATAAATGATCATTGCAAGAAAAGTTCAGTAAGAGTACATTTACTGCACTAGTCTAAAACAGTGCAGTTATCTGAATATTTCCTTGTCATTATCATCTGTATGACTACAGCAGGGGCTGGTAGAACTCTTCCTGATAAAACTTACCACTGATACAAGTTATTTTAAAATTAAATGCAGAAGGCTACGAAACACAGACAACATTCAAACTAACCAAAGATAACCTGAAAAATACAAGATAGTTTTTTTCTTTTAGTAAGAAAAGTACAGTAACAGAATGACAGACCTAACGCTAATAAACACCAGAAACGAAGACTGCTGTAACAAACTCAGAGATACAGTATACAGTCTGCATTAAAAAGTGCTAGAAAGAAAGTTTATTTACTACCTGGCCTTTAAAAAACAGCATTTGTTCATTTAATTAAGCATTGCAGGAATCTGTATGCACTATGACAGAACATTTTAATAATATAATTCTGTATTTATATTGAGTTTTTCCCTTCTTGAACCCCTTCCACACCACCTTTTCAAATACTTCTCCATTTTCAAATGCTAGCAACTAACACAGAGTTTCTGCAGCTTCTGGAAAACATCGTGTTAGTCCAAAATTCTCCAACACACAATGGGGACAATATTAGTTTTCCAAGTTATGGTTGTCTTACCAAAAACCTACCTGATTGGACAATGGCTATTCACAGTAACCATTTTTATTGCCCTCAGTGAATGCAGAATTTACAGAGAGTAGACTGTCCCTTCTACAGCATCCAGGTTAATAAAAAAATAATCAGAACTGTGAACAACCTATGGTTGGCAGGTTGGAACTAGATGATCTTTAAGGTCTCTTCCAATCCAAACCATTCTACAATCCTGATTCAATGAATCGTAAACAGGAAGATCCCTCAGACAACACACACTAAGGACTCCAAAGTCACTTCTTTCATGTTATCCTTTCCAACATTTGCAGACAGCTATCAAGACACTCTCAAGCTTTATTAAGGTATTTGGGAGGGAAGGAAAACGAAATGCATCCTGTCTATGGGTTATTATTTTTCTAATGTAAGAAAGAGTCCAAAAGCCTCAAAAAACAGTTTTTAGCATTAAGTATTCGTTTCAATATAGCATTTAGATGAACAGTACATAATGACAAGAGAAAGGTGGCTGCTTAGGGCTCTCACACTCACATTCCACAGAAAAGACACCTGACAACAGCTCCAAAAAGATCTCACACAACTTCCTTTAAAATATTTTGTAAGTTGGAATTGGTATTGTCAGGAAGTGTTTCTGTTCACTGTCAAAGCAAAAAATCCCTCAATATCAGAACCAGTCAAACTCAGACTAAGCCATTAATGAAGACTATTCCTTGACATGGACATAACTCCATACCAAGGGGTTCTTGCACAACAGCTTTTTAAGTTGAGAGATAGATATTTCTGAAAAAAATCAGTCTAGTGAGAATTCAAAAGCTTTTAGCTCCTGTTCTTCCATACTCCTGATAATTTCATTAGCAGCCTAAATAATTCTCATAATATTTTAAAATCCAAACAAATATTTTCACTTAAGAATCAAGGTAGGCAGTAGTAGAGCTGTAGGGAGGGTAGCTGAAGACTCTTGAAGCTTCAGTTCGGCTAAGTACTGAACTCAGCAAAGTGCATATTCCTGC
>NW_009936028.1:57336-76334 GCF_000696875.1 Nestor notabilis
ATTTCAAAAGAAACACATGAGGATGTTGGCTTTAAGCCAGTAAAACATTCAGTGATATGGAATCTCACAGGATAGACCTACCAAACTGGTCTCGCAACTGCCAGTAAAAGAAAAGGCAGCAACAAGTACTGAACTCAGTTGCAGCTTCTTCTAACGGAACCAAACTTTAGTAGTTTTTCTGTATTATCACTATTGACATTTGTCTTTCCTGCCAATTAATTCCTTTCTGGATCTCAAAGAAGCCTTACTCTTTAACAGAGCCATTGGAAAATCTGGAGATCATATTGCAAAAAGGGTGTTAACTCTGAGTAACATATTTTGCTCCTGATATTTTATAATAAGCTTTCATTTTTTCCTTTCTTGAAAAGTAGCAGAGGGATGTCACAACCTGAAATGTCAGGGAGGTGAGAAGGAGAAGGAAAATGAAATGTGAGCAGTACACACTAATGTGAATAGAAAAAAATAATTACATCCACACAGTGATGAGATTTACATTAGCTTTAATACTCTAGAAAGATCTTGGAATCACTGTAGGCAGTTCTTTCGCAATGCCAACTCAATGATCAGCACAGTCAAAAACATTAAGGCTTAGTAAGAAAGAAAGCATAGAGCCAAAAATAGCATTCTTTGATGCATCCACACCTTGAATATACCATGAAGTTTCCTGCAATTCATCTCAGAAAGGGAATAGTTACCATGAAAAAGGCACAAAGAAGGTTGACAAAGGACAAGAGGAGGGACAGCTTTGATTATTTAAAAGCAGAAGCTAACTAGACTAGAACTTCTCAGGGTAGCTGGGGAACAAAACCTGTAAGGAAGAAAGAAAAGGAAATATAAACCCACATGAACAGGACATGCAATGCACACAGGCAATAGTTACTATCTCTCATAGAATAAAAACTGCCATCATCAGATAAAATAACCAAGCAGCAGGCATATAGCAAAGGTGAACCAGTTGTGAACCCCGCTGCCTGCTGTCACAGTCTGCTGTGGAGCCCAACAGGATACCTGGATCCAAACTGAGGTTAGACAAAACCATTTCTGAAAAGGGGTTATTTGAGGAAACTTGGGGGAACTTCAGCAGAAGGCTACTGCAGTTTAGGGGTTCTCGTTATTTTAGAAGCTAAGTACTTCCGTGTGTCACTGACTGGTCAGTTTCATTCTGGACATCTGAAGGCAAAGTGCATGTCTACTGAGACTGCAGAGATGCTGACACATCTCTGAAGCACCTTCACAAAATCTGAAACTTGTATATCAGTAAAAATAGGACTTAATTATTAACTGCATTAATGTGATTTACCGGGAAACAATCAGGTTTTGCAGAAATAAGAAGGCTGATGATACTTATCACTTTAAAGTTCCTTGTTTTTTTCTAAAACACAAACCAACAGGGAAAAACGTCCATATAGTTGACATCCTTTTAGAAGCAGAAACTAGCTTGAGAAGAGACCAAATTTCACATAGTAGCTCTGGATCCCTCAAATAGTAAAACCACCATAAATCCCTCCTCCTAAATTTCTCAGTGAGGTACAAATACAATCCTTACATTGGAATGAATAAGAACAAGATACTTGTAATGAAGTTTAACAAAACAGTATGATAAAATTTCTGTTCGATAGCACAATATACAGCAATATGACAAGTTCCACTGCCATGATAATAAGTCTTATCTGAATAATCTATTTAGTAAAAAAAATAAAAATAAAAAAATGCTGAGTTCCTATGCTATTCCATTAAAAAAAAATCATCTAAGATCTCCCTCCTACACTAAAAAAATGCTGGTTTTGAAGTACCCAAATCAAACAATTTCAAACTTGCTAAAGAAACTATTTAACACATTTCCTTACTTCAAACTAATGCCATATAAAGAAACTAAGATGGAAGCTAAATTTCCCATAATACTTAACTGCTGCTTAAATTACTCAACATCCACATATGTACAGTAAAAGACAGGGCATACAGAACTACTATCTTTACAGACAAAAATGAGCAGAAGTTAAAGATAAATCCCCCAAAAATCACAGGCTTTATTTTACTGTGGAACAACTGAGACAAGAAGAAAGCAGAAATTGAACATTCAACTGGTCTAATTTTTTTTATCTGGCAGGAATCCAGGCATGGGATTTGATACGTAGAAACTCCAACTGCCACTGGTACAGAACCTCATAGTCCTTCCCTATTTACTGCATTAAACCCCTCCTGCACACCCCACAAAGGGAAATAATAAAAAAATTAAAAATAAAAGATACTTGAGACACTTAACATGTTTAAAAATATGAAAAAAAACCCAATCAAAAACAACTGCCATCAAGCCACTAAAATACTGACCCACAATCCAGTGTACATTAGTAAAAGTAATACTGCTGTCTTGTATTTCATTCCATTTGTAAGAATATATCACTGTTTAAGTGTCATTTCAATTTACAAAGGGACAAGAGAAGCATTTGTCAAAATATTATTAAATTCCTTTGAGTACATTAAACCTTCAAGAAAACACTGCAAGATTGATGCTTCATCCAGCAACACAGTACTCAGTGCTTCATAATGACTCCTCAAGACATGTGACAAAAGTAAGCATAAATGTGAGTTTTTATTGTAAAACAGTCTTAAAGTCTCAAGGTATATTTAAAACTGTAGCTTCTCACAGAAGACAAATCAAAGAGGCTCTGGAGTGCCAATGATAAAAGGAATTGTGACAGCATAATGCATATTTTACTGACAAATGATTTGGAAACTGTCAGAAAGTTCGCAACATTATTTTTGTAAATTTAAGATAATTACTGCTTCCAGGGAGATTTGGGATATGTTGCACTAGGAGAAAATAGTATAAGAACTGAATCAACAAAACAAAGAATTACATCATTACTGTGCTTGACAATGTAAATAAGAATAATCACATTTTTAACCTGTTGTATTTTACCTCATACAGAAGGCACTAAACAGAAACAGCAATATTATGTGCAGTTATCAATTTTGTTCAAGAATATAAAAATCAGAAGTTCTTCAGTTTGTATGGAACCAAAGCAAGTGAGTAGATCCTCTGAATTTGTGGGTTGAGTTTACTCCCTCGGAGTATAGTGGAGGGGCAGGAGGAATGAAAAACGTGTACCTGACCTGTTAGAAAACAATGGAACCTGAACAAAGAAATGCTAAACTAATGGATTAAACATGGCCTTAACACTTTCAGCTTCAATCCTGCAATCTGAGGATGAACAACTGGTGGCAAGACTTAAATGAACATCCTCTCAGTTTCCTTCTTCACAGGAAATGAGTTGGGGTGCAGATGATGGCATCTTCAACAAGCTAAGGAGCAGAAGTTACAGTTTCAAGTACAAACTCAAAAATCCTGCGTGAGTGTATCCAGAAATCTCTCTACATACAAAGAAGATTTGGCTATGTAAACAGGAAATGTACTGCTGTGTCTACACCCCTCTTCATAAACTGAAATATTTTAGATTTCTCATTTGACCTTAGGCTCCCAAAAGAGTGCGAAGATGCAGCAGCTCTAAGCTCACATAGCAAAAAGCCAAACACATTGACTGCATTTGTGAGAAAACTCTAATAAGTCTATTGCCAAGTCCTACATCTATGCCTAGAAGAATTTGCTTGGAGACACACTACTTTGTTTTTACATCAGTTTATCTATTTTCCAATTAAACCAGTCATGGTAGTAGATGACAAAACAATGTAGATAGAAGAAGTATGAGAATTCTAAGTTGTTTGAAGTACTTCAGACAATCTATATTTCAACATGCTAAGAAAGCCAAGCTTGTAACCCCCTTTCCTAACATTAAAGACCTTTCAAAAATGTTAGGTTTGCTATCTTTACATACCTGTAGCACAGCAACTCAAACTGAACATATTTATTTAGTGTCTGTACATATAGAAATAAAGGTGGTATTACCATCCTCAACTGTTTAGTTTTGTTTAAATGTATATTTGTACATGCATGTGTAAACACTAAAATAAGCCATCCAGTCTAGCATTCAAAACTAACATGGGGAAAAGAAAAGAACAGGGGAAAAAATAAAGACCAAAACCAGAGGGAAACAAACAAACAAAACACAACACACCATCAAAATCACACACCAAAAACACCCCCTCAAGATGCCTATTACAGCATAAAACCTCAATTTCAAATCACAATCACACCAAAGGAGAGTAGCAGAAAGAACTTAGGCATCACTTGAAAAAATTTTAAAACAAACATTAAACCATAATATGTCTTAAAGATGTATTCTTTCCAGATTGCAAAGCTCCACATACATATGTACATTCTGTCTACAAAGGGCCAGAGGGCCTCATCCACTCTGTCTTTCTGGTCGGATGGCCTGTAGCACCCCCACTATAACATCACCTGTCCCTGCCCTCCCTTTAACCTTGACCCATAAGGTCTCAGTCAACTAATCTTCCATTCCCAGGTAGAGTTCCATGCACTCCAGATGGTTACTGACATAAAGGGCTACACCCCCTCCTCATTTCCCTGCCAGTCCTTCCTGGACAGCCTGTATCCATGCGAACACTCCACTCATAGAAGCCATCCCACCGTATCTCCTAGATGACAATAAGATCATAGCCCTGCAGGTGTGCTCATGCCTCTTCTAACTCCTCCCGTTTATACCCCATGCTACATGCATTTGCACAGAGGTGAGTAAGCTGGGCCTCAAATGAAGCCAACTGACTGGCTGAAGTGGCTGGAATTCCTTTGTGCTGCTCTTCCCTTACTCTTCATGGTCTAGGCATCCCTTGCTGCCACTGGCATCAAACTGAGGATGGACTGAGGTTCCCCTCATAACTTTTAACTTTCTCTTTGGATTAAGCAATTGCAAAAAACATGTTTTATGGTGTTTGTGGTTTCCAAGGAGCTTGAGCACTTTCATATGCTCTTCATATGTTCAAATGGTTTTCTCCAACCCGTCACAATTTTTCAGCATTCTCCTGAAGACAAGTAGCAGTACCAGACAACACCCATAAATGCAACAAATACAGCCAATATCCATAAAAACCTCTAACTTATATTTGCAGACATCATACATTTCTGGCATCTGTCAGTCTGCAAGCCCATGTTCAGCTTATGAAATGTACTTACCTGCCTCCACCACCAACCTCCACCTTTCACAGTGTTAACTGGCCTGTAGACATGACACATTCAGTATTTATGACTTGTTGAAAATGGTCCTGAACAGATTATGCAAGAACAACAAAAAGCGACATTTGCTGTGATTCTAACAATATTATTTTCAACTCTCAAAAAAGAAAATCACATTTTCCAACACAGATGTCTCACCATACGTTTTTTAAAAAAGAAGCAGCAGCAAGAGAATTCCCTCTAAAAACTAGAACAAAGCACTGGCTTTGTCAAGGAGAAACTCTCTCAAGAAACTGAATTACATTCATTCAGTCGCACTGAATTACATCAACAAACTCATGAAATAAAGGTGACATACCCTAATATCCAATCTATACAATATACCCAGTTAGTATTTCCTAGATGGAGATTCATGAATCAAAAAACATTCCTTCAGGCATTCATGATGCTTACAGAACTGCACTATTTTGTCCTAGGTTTTACCAGCAGGCTTGGATAATACTGTGCTGAAACTGGAAAGGCAAAAGATAAAAAGGAAGGGGTGAAGGGGAGAGAAATACTAGCCATATTACGTTTCAGTAAAAGTACATGCATATTTTTAATCAAAAATTAATATTCCCAAAGATTATTTTAAACCCACATACTCTGTTGTAGCTTAAACCAAGACCTGTTAAACTGGATCTGTTATCAGTGGAAGGTAGAAATTCTTTTCCTCAGGTCTATTTTGAACTATTGGACCTCTGCCTGGTCTGCTCCACCTAGCTTCTCAAAGCCCAACTCAAATGGAGAATCCAACCCATAAGATACTGTGAAATGCCAATCCCCAACTCTTGAATGCCCCAACTAACAACTGTTAATATGCCTTTTGTGTGAATAACACATACCACCAGACAAGATTCACAAAAGCATCTCTGGATACACAAAATAGACTAAAATGTTTATTATTAAGCCAACTATAATTTTTATTGAGGAGCAATCAGATCATTTTTTGCCTATGCTAAAACACTCTACACTTAAGAACAAATATATAATACTTAAGAACAAAGGCATTCATTTTTGCACATACATGTTGGTTTTAGCTGTAGTAGTCTCTCAAATGTTTTTACAATTTCTGCTTTTCCCCAGAATAAGGGGATTTCACATCTCCTACAGTAAAGCTCAAGTCTTACTTATTCCAAAGTTTCCAAGAAGGCAAGCTCCATAGCTCTCTAGCTTTCCTGTGTATGTAGGTTAACTAGTAATTCATAAGAGGGACACGGAAGGGTATTTCAATTTTTCCTTCAAGTATCAGTATACAGCTTGTTTTAATGCTAGTTAGACATGAAAAGGTTCAAAAAGGGAACTTTTTTTTTTAATGGATAACCTCAGGCTCAGAGCAATCTTTTTCAAAGCTGCAAGTTCCTCCTACATGCTTCCTGCAACTTATAAATCATTTTAGCCTTAGAGTGAAAATAACCACCCCTTTACAATGTTAATGGATTTAAAGTAACAGTTTATACAAATCATACATCCCAAGGAAGCTGATGTATTGCCTTCTCCCCCCACTCTTCCTTGTCATTTGTAAACAAAAGGTTAAAGGCAAATAAGGTAGGATGGGAAAGGGTCAAAAGATGCAAGGAATGGACTTAAAGTGAACCGTAAACATTCTGAACTGCGCAGTTACACTGTTCCTATGGCCTTGATTGCACCTAGGTAATCTAGTAAGGCTTTTCAACACCAACACGCACTACTGTAACACTGTAAATCTGTCTGGTCTTCATTTAAATATGACCTGCACTTCTAAGAATTGCAGCTTTTAAGAACTGATCCACCCATGTTTACACTAACATTCAACTACCTCTTGAAATGAATCAAAAATACTAACATTCATCCAGCCACCCCTTCTTCTGCACTTGAGTCAGCAGAGGACTCGGTTGACTCAAAAAGAAAATGTCTTTACCATGAAGCCCTACCCTATGCATCACTTGTTATACCAAGAATTTGTGCTCTTTTTGCATGACAGTGAGACAGGAGCAAGGGTGAGAAGTTGGGGAAGATAAGTGAAGACTATTTTTGTATTTGGTAATTTTCTAGAAGTAACGAGGTTCTTGCCTTGGTATTTTTTGCAGAAAGCAGGACAAGGTCATCATAACAAATTATATACTTAATCGAGGAGTAAACAGGCCAGCTAAGAGCTCACCTCATCTAAGATTGCAAAAGTTATAAACCTTAGCAACTTTTAAATAACCCTATTCCTTTCCTTTCATAAATTAACTTCTCCCCCATCAACAACAACAGAACAATTCTCCAGCAGTCACCAAATTGCCTCGATGGCAGCTACCAGTTAGAAGATAAACCAAAGGGTGTCTCTTCCAAAGACAGAACTACTAGAAGTACTTGGAGAAAAGCTATATTGGGTTTACATGGCAAGGTTTTGGTAGCATGGGGAGAAGGGCTGACTTCCCTGTGAGAAGACACGAGGAGCTGCCACATGTCTGACACAGACGGTTCCAGCAAGCTTCAAGGAAGATCTGCCCCTACTCAAAGCTGAGCCCACCACTGAAACTGGTGGCACCTCTGTGATAGCACATCTAGGAAATGTTAAAAAACACTGTGCAGCAGCTGGCAGAGAGGAGTGAGAAAAAAACAGAGTGGTGCAGACACAAAGACCAGCGAAGAAGGAGGGGAGGAGGTGCTCCAAGCACTGGAGCAGATATGCCCCTGTAAGCCTGTGAAGAAGACCATGGGGAAACAGGTTGTCTACCTGCAGGCTGTGAAGGACTCTGCTGGAGCAGATATCCACACTGCAGCTCATGGAGGACCCCACAACGTAGCATGTGGGTATGCCCTGAAGGGAGCTGCAACCTGGAGAGCCCATGCAGGAGCAACCTACAGGCAGGAGCTGCGGCATCTCCTATGGAGAGAAACACGCACAGGAACGGGTTTTTTGGCAGGGGCTGCTGCATATGGAGAACCCACTCTGAAGCAGCCTGTTCCTTAAGGACTGTACCCTATGGAAATGACCTATGGAAGTGAATCATTCAGTGAAGGACTGTACCCAGCGGGAGGGGCCCCATGCTGGAGCAGCGGAAGAGCATGAAGAGGAAGTAGCAGCAGAGATGAAGTGTTATGGACTGACTGTAATCCCCATTTTCCATCCCTCTGCACTGCTCGAGAGGTGGAGGTAGAAGAGCTAAGAGTTAAGCCTGGGAAGAAGGGGTGCAGAAAGGTGGTTTTAGCTGTGTTTTCACTTATTATTCTACTGTGTTACTAATTGGGAATAAATTACATAAATTTCTCCAATCTAGTCTGTTTTGCCAATAATGGTAATTGAGAAGCGACGTCCCTGTCTTTAACTCACAAGCTTTTCATCTTATTTTCTCTCCTGTGGTGCTGAGGAGGGTCAGCGTGAGAGCAGCTGGCTGGGCACCTGACAGCCAGCCAAGGTCAACCCAACACAAGAGAAGTCACCTCTTTGGTTCCCAAACAATAAGACTATTACAGAAGAAAAATGCAACTTGACTCACTGGAAACCTGTACATTAACTTTGGCCACAGTTTGATGTGCCATTAAGCTGCAACTGTCATCAAATAACAATTTAATGTCCTGTCCCTATTCATTCTCCTATCCACCAACTTCCACAGTCACTTCCATTCCCAGGTTCCCGTGCTCTGTTCAGGATGAGCATTTTCACAACATTTTCACATACCAAATCAGGGAACTGGGACACATGGAAAATTATTCAGCAAGTATTTGCAGTTAGCTTAGCTCCCTGATCCAGTAGAGTATACAGCTGAGCAAATAGCAATACTAATACCACTTACAGGACTGAAAGAGGTGGAAAAAAGGAAGGGGCAGGCTCTGAAGTTTTTCTCTTTGTTTGTTTAGCAGTAGAGCTGGCTTAAAACTACACAGCAAAATGCTGTGTCAGACAGATGCTTTCCAGTAACTTCCTTTGGTGAGAAATTCTAGAACTACTGGACAGCTCAACCAGTCTTCACAGAGAGGACGGAGACAAAGGCGCTAGAATAAGAGGTACAAGAATTCAAGATTATTGCACAGTTAGTGTGACATCCAATAGACATCACCTATGACCACAGTTCTCAAATAGAGAGGGAAAAAGGCAAATTCACATTCCAGTTCACCCGATACAACATAAGCCTTGCCTTCTACGTGGGCTTGTTTTGTGAGGGACTGGCCTATACTCTGGTAAGTTTCATGAACACATAACGTGACAAAAACCTCTCTGACAAAATGAGTAATCATATGTTCATTCAATTTTAAATCAAACAGAAGAATAAAAGAAAGAAACCTGCAACAAGAGTTCTACAGTTCAGAAAAGTAATTAAGGGAACCCAAATTTAGATGTGACTTTATACAGAGAAACTGCGAAGGTACATGTGTTACCCTGAATTTGCACGAACAACTGCACAAAACACACCATTGGGGTTGACTGAAATAATACCGAGATGCAAGCAGTGGTCATGGACTAGAGGCAGAGGGGGAGGAAAAGGAGGGGGGAAAGAGAGTCGTGGAGAGAAGATGATGGAAAATGGAATTAGTATTCAACTTAGGGGGAGAAAAAGAAGCTCACAGAAGGTGGAAGCGAGGACAGCCAACCCGGGGAGATTACAGGAACGTTGTCTGGGAAGCCAGGGACCAGGTCAGGAAAACTAAGGCCCAGTTAGAATTAAATCTGGCAAGGGATGTCAAAAATAACAGGAAAGGCTTCTATAGGTACGTAGCAAATAAAAGACAGACTAGGGACAATGTGGGCCCTCTCCAGAAGCTATCAGGAGAACTGGCTACCCTGGATTTGGAGAAGGCTGAGGTTCCTAATGACTTCTTTGCCTCTGTCTTCACTAGCAAATGCTCAGACTGCACCACCCAAGTATTGGAAGGCAAACGCAGGGAGTGTGAGAACGAAGACATAAGCAGGCAGTGTGCACTTGCAACTCAGAAAGCCAACTGTGTCCTGGGCTGCATCAGAAGCAGCGTGACCAGCAGGTCAAAGGAGGTGATCCTGCCCCTCTACTCTGCTCTTGTGAGACCCCACTTGGAGTACTGTATCCAGTTCTGGTGTCCTCAACATGGAGCTGCTGTAGCAAGTCCAGAGGAGGGCCACGAGGATGATAAGAGGACTGGAGCACCTCCCGTATGAAGACAGGCTGAGAAAGTTGGAGCTGTTCAGCCTGGAGAAGAGAAGGCTGCGTGGAGACCTCATAGCAGCCTTCCAGTATCTGAAGGGGGCCTATAAGGATGCTGGGGAGGGACTCTTCATTAGGGACTGTAGTGGTAGGACAAGGGGTAATGGCTTTAAACTTAAACAGGGGAAGTGTTTAGGTTAGATATTCACAGTGAGGGTGGTGAGGCACTGGAATAGGTTGCCCAAGGAAGTTGTGAATGCTCCAACCCTGGAGGTGTTCAAGGCCAGGCTGGACAGAGCCTTGTGCAAACTAGTTCAGTGTGTGATGCTCCTGCTCATGGCAGGGGGGGTGGAACTAGATGATCTTAAGGTCCTTTCCAAGCCTAACTATTCTATGATTCTATACCTGCATATTGATGGATTTTAAGCTGTTAAGGTAACCAGGTTTGGTACCAGAAACTAGCGAAACTCCAACAGCACAAGAGCTGAGTCAGCTACTAGTGTGGTGCTGTGGCACTCCTGCAGCTATCATTTTGTACAGTCAAAGCCAAACGAAAGTAAAATTTAGAGCGTAAGGAGAAACAGCTTTTTAAACTACAAAAGCCAAAAGGAAACACTGAGCTAAGAAGTCCAATGCATGGTAAAGACGACACAGACACAGCATAAGATTAAAGTGCAATCCCAACTAAAATCAATACTGAACCTCAATTATCAACAATACTACCAGTGTGAAAACAGGCGAAATACATATGAATGAGTACATTAAAAATGTAAAATTACTACACTGTAATACAAATAAGAAAAAGAAAGAGCTCCATGAACCCTAACAGGGGTCAGAACAGATACAATTTAATACTAAAACTGAAACACATGAAAACGCAAGACTTGGTATCCACGATTTTTAAATTGATCAAACCAAGCAGTCTGCTCTCATAACACAGCAAATACATGCCTGTATTTAAGAAACAAAGACAGTGATCTGAAATAAATGCTCCACTAGGTTGACCTTAAAATGAAGCAATTATTTAGAACGCTGTTTGAAGGAAAGCACAATTACAAGCTTAGAAACTGACAGAAAATAGGGTAAAAGGCAACACAGATTTATCAAAGGTAAACCTTATCAGATCAGTGGATCTGTTACACATGGCAAAAAATTGTTTATATAAAATTAGCCAAAAACCCAAACAAAACAAACATCAAAAAAATCCCTAAACATAAAACCACAACAGATCTAATCAATGAGTGACCAGTAAAGCACATGATACCAAGCTACAGTGGCAGTTTAATTACTGACACAGACCACTGGACTCTCACCTATGGAAAGGAGAGGAAGAGTGAAAAGAAAAAAAAGCAGGGGGTAAATACGTTTGAGGTGTCCTCCCCTATAGGAAATCAAAGGAAGAAAACAATGTCTTCTTACAGGACAAAAGGCAAAGAATAATTAAAATAGGAGGCTTATTAGTCTCCTCATTCTACAGGATCAAATCACAGAATCATAGAATACCAGTTTGGGAGGAACCTCAAGGAATTTTCTTGGCAAAAGAAATTGATTCTTCTTATTGTAACCTGGTTTATTTTTCATTATGTTATTTTGACTTAAAGACTCTTTACAAAAGAAAAATAATCCCGCTGCTGATACCTACTTTCATTAACATATTTTCAGTGAACAAGTGTACATCTGCAAACAGATGCTACAATGTGCATCTGATATGCAAACCTCTCTTCTTTAAGCAAGCTGCAAAATATCAAGTAACATCAATAGCAAAATCAGCTATATGACGTAGGCATCGCAGCACCTTGTATCCTGCTTTGATTAAGCTAAAAGATGATACAATTTCTGAAGACATACAGCAGTTCCATACTATTTTCCCATTGCTGAATTATGCCAAGCAAAACGCCAGTGCCACAACATATTGTTTAAGCTTTTGCTGTCCTGTGAAATACGAGTTTGCATAATTCAGGATAAGGAAGTTACTTAAATTTTAACTTCCAACTGATCTGAAAAATCTATCCCTGTAACATAGCCCAGAGTTCATAACATGCTGTGAAATAAATTATCTTTCTAATAAGAGTATTTTTCACTTCACAGGGTGCCAATGAGATGTTAGATTACTGCCCAACAGTACTCCAATCTCATATTAACATAGAGGAAGGTCAAACTATTTTTCTGCAGTTTAATATTTACTTCACTGCTACTGCTGATTTCCTTTAATGATTGATGTTCTCACAGAATATGATACGCAAAGACCGAACCCATGAATGTTATTATACTACTTCTGTTTCCCCTACTTTAACTTCTAATCTCCTAAACACTTAAAAGTGAGACCTCACTTGGAGTATTGTGTCCAGTTCTGGTGTCCTCAACATAAAAAGGACATGGAGCTATTGGAGCAAGTCCAGAGGAGGGCCACGAGGATAAGAGGGCTGGAGCACCTCCCGTATGAAGACAGGCTGAGAAAGCTGGGGCTGTTCAGCCTGGAGAAGAGAAGGCTGCGTGGAGACCTCATAGCAGCCTTCCAGTATCTGAAGGGGGCCTATAAGGATGCTGAGGAGGGACTCTTCTTTAGGGACTGCAGTGGTAGGACAAGGGGTAATGGCCTTAAACTTAAAGAGAGGAAGTTTAGGTTAGCTATAAGGAAGAAGTTCTTCACAGTGAGGGTGGTGAGGCACTGGAATAGGTTGCCCAAGGAAGTTGTGAATGCTCCAATCCTGGAGGTGTTCAAGGCCAGGCTGGACAGAGCCTTGTGCGACATAGTTCAGTGTGTGATGTCCCTGCTCATGGCAGGGGGGTTGGAACTAGATGATCTTAAGATCCTTTCCAACCCTAACTATTCTGTGATTCTATGATTCTGAATTCAAAAGGCTTAGAAAAGAGCTATAGAAAGAAACCAGAGAAGCACTTAGGAGAGAGGATGAGGACAGCTTGTTCAGTGTAGCAAAGGATGTGATTATTCCCCAAGCAAATCCAAGTAAACAACAGTACAGAAATGTTGAGCGAAAGGAAAATGAGCATAAACAAGTTTCAATTTCCAGATTGAATTTATTTTTAATGAGTTACTCAACCCTCAGAGTAACAAGGTTCTAGAAAAGCCTTCTAGCTGAAACAGGATAAAAGCTGAAAAGGATAAAGACTTTTCTAAATGGCGTTTGACAAGTAGGGATTACATAATGTAACGCTAGCAGGAGATTGGATTTAACACAGGAAATTCATGATATCCAATTCTGCTATATTCCAAATTCATTTCTAATTACCATTTTGAGACTACAGGTAAAATAGGAAGGCAAAGACATAGAACTGCTTTACATATCATCCAGTAGAAAGGACTGTATTGTCCTCCGGATTTTTCACGGAGGACGAATACAAAGTTATTTACTATTACAGGAAACTGCAAATTGCTGTAGCACTTCTGCCCACGAAAACCCAAGAGATCTGTACAAGTTCAGTGACCACAGCATCATATTTTCCATTGTAGTAAAGACAATATTCATGAAACAGCTGGTCTTTTATTAATAGAATTCATTTATCTTATTCATAACAAACGAAGCACATAGTAGACAACGAGCCAACTGGCCCATTAAGGAACAGATTAAATTTGACCTTTTCAGAAATCAGTTTAAGAGCTTGAAAATCCTAATTTTAAAAATTGTACAACATTTTTAAAGCAGAGAGATCATTTCATATGGCATCTGAAACTCAAACCCACCCCACTGGTAACCTGACATAGTCCAATTACAAAACTTCTTTAAAGAATACCTGTTTAAATACTAAGGCACAAGAACACCCATGTTGAGTCATTCAAGGACTTTGTTAACACAATAGTTGTTATTGACAGCATGAGAATTCACTTGCAGGAATTCTTGGTTCAAAATGAAACGTCACATGATGGACAGAAAACACTGCACTCTGTAACAGTCTGCTACATACTACTATTTGTTTTCTCCATATATATTTGGCTAAAGATAATATAATACAGTCTGCAGCTGCTTTAAATGCTACAGGAAGCAATTAAGCTCTTCTCTGGCCAAGAACCATCTTATTCTTGATATCTCTGCATGAAAAGCTGAACCCTGTTGAATTGTTTTTAAAAGTTACATCCATAATCCATAGATAACTCAGACATCAGCAGAAGCTGAGCAGGAGAGAGAGCAAATGCCTATCAGAAGCAACAGAACAGTGAGGAAGCAGATGACTTCAAAACATTAATGTCAATTACTAGGTTTCAGCTTCCCTTTAATGGAAAACTTTTTTTCCATTTGGTAAGAGAATCACAGATTTTAGAGACTAAGAAATGTAACATGTTGTTGTGCCCTGCTTCTCACTCAATCCTAACATGAAAGGTAAGTTACGCATTTGTGACTAAAAAGACCCAAAAGTAATCCATTTTCCAAAGGCAATGTGAATTATTTTTTAAATTCTCACTAGTAAGCTATACTTTTATAATTCCATGTTTGCCATCATAGTATCACATAAGGAACATGAAGAATCGGTAGTTTTACTTAAAATCTGCATTAATAAAAAAAGAGAATGATTGCTATCAAACTTCAGTGGTTATTATTCAATGAACTCTGTCCTGCTCCAGTCAGAATCTGGAAAAGACATTGTAAAGATATAAGCTCATGAAAATAATGTGAAGCCAAGATATCTGGGAAAATGCATTTCTCTGGAAAGATACAACGTGGGTGGAGTACAATAAAAAACAATAAAAAGAAAAAGATTCCCAAGAGAGATAACAACATCATAGGTTCTTTCCTACTTTTGGGTTTGTTTTTTTTCTTCAGCCAGCTAACCCCCAGGGCTTCCATGCACATAGGCAGGTTCATCACTGTCCTACTATAATTAGGTTTATGAGACGAGAAAGTCATCCTTGAAAACTATATGCCAAAACATTTCAAGATTATCTTTTCTGTGTGGAATTTCTATAAAACCCTGGTAAAAAACACCCCCTCAGTCCCTCCCCTCACAAAAGATGGTATTTCCATCTTGTGCCTATTTCTCTGTTTCTCCATATATTAAGTAGTAAATAAAATTACTAATGATTGCTACTAAATTAAAATTCCTAAAGATAGGAATTTTAGCTCTGCATTACTGTTTGCATATTAAAATACCCTAAAAGGTATAGCATTACTTAAAACAGCTGCAAATCCACTGAACTTTGAACCATTTAAACCAAAACTTACATAGTTCCCATCTCTGAATACACAAACTTGTCGGTAAAGTAGGAGTTAGATGCAGAGAGAAGCCCTCAAAAATCAGAGGGGAAGACTGAAGGCTTCTGCACAGCAATAGGCTATGACATGCATGTTACTTTTTGGGATTGTTTAATACAATATTCATTGACTCTGGCAGAACAGTAGACCTATTATGGAAATCAAAAGCATTTAAGTAATTCTATAATGAAATTTCCTATATAATGTATATGACAATGCCCTAGACTAGGTTGAGTTTTTACAAGACAACTACAAAGAAATTACGAAGTACACTACTGGCAAAAAGTATAATAGACTTGATACTTTAATTGAAAACAAGCTGGAATCAATGACAAGAAAAGATTTCAGTTTCAATGTCCAGCTACAGATGGACCTCACTACATGACGCATTTAGGCATATGCACTTTAAATATGCTTCTCAAAGAGCTATTAAATTAGGTGCCTGAAAAAGTATCAAATCAACAGTTACCTAATAATCAAGATGGCCAGTTGTAACAGGAGATCATTTTTTCTAAAAAGTTAGGGTTTGGGGTTTTTTCCCCAATTCCTAATTAACAACAAAGGAACCCTCCCCTCTAGGTGCATGAGAGAAAACTATGTGCTGCTACTTAATTGTGGCTACACACGGAGTTAAATCTCTGCTGAAAGATAACTTTTTAATGTAATAGGGACACTCATTATACGCATAAGCCAAGCCTTTCAAGAGTTCATAATGTATTTAGTACCTCAATTTCAAAACAAAAATGTAGTCTCTCAGTGCAAATACTAATTGCAGGACAAGGCTGCAGTAGACAAAACGGCCATACATATGTGATGCTAACACTTGACTAAACTGGACCATATAACCTGCCCTTTTCTGGGGTACTTCCAGAGTCTTATGTATTTAGAAGAAGAAGGAAACAATGTCAATTGTTGCTTCATGGAACACAGTATTACAGCTCTGCACACACTTTGGAAAGCAGCACTCTTCAGAATGAACATAGCAAAACCACGTTAAAATAACACCTGATCTTATCTTGGGACCACTCCAAATAAAATGCTATACTAATGTATATTAAATGTATAATAAATTAAACATATTTGTTCTCCCTTCAATGTATGTGGAATCTCATCAGGTGTTATAAACACTGTATTTTTACAGTAACATTGTAGATACTGGATTGTGCACAAATTAGTATTTTGTAACTTCTCTAATATAGAAGTTTAATTCCATCTGAAAAAAAGTGTAGTGTAGTCAGATATGAGATATTATATGAGATAGTGTATTTATGTAACTTTAAAAATTATAGTATTTTCTAACTGCGCTAAGTCAGCTTCTCTACCTCTTCTCTAAACATGGCCAGGAAGGATATGTTCCAAAACTCATTTCCACTGAAGCTCTGCAGCACAGCCCGGATCTTTCACCCACAAAAGAACTGATCCTCCAAAGCGATATGTAAATGAAAAATCCTAGATCAACTAGAGAGATAAAACATGGTAAATAATGCCTGTTGCTCTTCAGGGCTTGTAGGTTATTAAATATTTAAAGATCAAACCGTAAGAGTTCATCACTGTAATGAACTACTTACTCCACTGTTTGATTAGATTTTTCATTGACAATTTAAAAGAATTAAAGAAAAAAAATAAGGCCTTGAACAAGTACTTTACACTCCACTGATTTTAAAGCTGAGTAGGAGCAGCTAGTGTGCCTTAACAAGTCAAAAGTTCTCCACTCTAAGAAATACACAATAGTGCTATTTGCCATAACCAGTACTCTGTCCTTGCAGCATCTACACCAGCCTGGACAGCATACATCCAGGATTTCTATTTTTTGAGAAAAATCCAGACATTTTCCCAGTTGTTGTAACACAGGAACTAAGGCAGTATTTATGTGTAAGGCATGGTTGAGAAACTAAGGGATGTGAAGTGAACAAAAGAAGAAATATTTCTTACTACACCAGACCAGACCTTATTTTCCTAAAGCTAAAATACACTATAGCACAGATCATTTTAATACAATAAGCACTGTATCAAATATTTGACTAAAAAGTTTTAAAAATCAGAAAAACTTGCAAGTTAAATAGTCGTTACTTGAGATAGAAATGGTGCTGCTCCTTGAAGAGGAAGAGAATTGTTAAATGTGTAGATACAGGGTCTAAATCTAGCAAGAACTCACAAATATTCTTCACAAAAATAATGGGATGACTCCAGAATCAATTTCTAAATGACTTCTCAAGAATGACACTCCTTCTACAGCAGCCTTTTACAACTTACGAAGAAAAATGGTTTTGTTCATATTTGATCAGGAACAAAAACCTGTCAATTTCCAGTGCCAGTCGAGGCCAACAAAGCACCCATGTGGTATGCTAAACCTGTCATTACTATTTGTGCACACCATCTTATAGCACTAGTTTGTAACAGTAAGGTTTTATTAACTTACATTTTTACTACTTAAAACAAGCTCAAACTTCCTGTTCTATAGAGAAAGCTTTTTAGCAAAGAGAAAGACATAAAGTACAACTAAAAAGCAAACAGTTTTGCTTTGGAAAGAAAAATGTACCACTGAGGTTTTAGCTATATACCCACACACACATTTTCCATGTATTCTATCATCTCATATTCTGTGGGCATGAATATCGGAATTTATTGAATTTAATACAAATTCACGCAAGATGCTAGATTTGTATCCAGCTACTCACTAATCCTGAGATGCATCCATAAAGACATGCACTTACAATAAAAAGGTCTCAAGACAGAAGCTGCTTTACATAAATACAATGCTGTAAATAAACTACCTACAGCTGATGCATGAACAAGCACAACTAACATTAAATTCTACTGCTGGACAAAGATGATCTTCACGATTTGACTTCCTGTCCCAGGTAAAGAGACAAACTCTGGGTTTAGACTCCCAGTTAGCAACAGTTCAGTTTCTTATGAGCTAAGGAGCTCATAGCAACACCTGTTCCCTGTCCACATAAAAAGCAAAGCTTACAACCCTTCACCCTATAAAAAGCAGCATACCCTGTCAATGTTGCTGATATTCTTAAGGATTAGAGTGATTCTTTTCCTTGAACAGTTCATGCTGCAGCACAAGAAGCTCTAAGTTACTTCTCTGCTCTACCTGAAGGAAAGTTCTGCCTGGCCAATAAGTAAGAGAGCTCCAAAGTGACTTAAAGACAAGCAGTAGGTGGCAAGGAGTTACAGAAGAGGAGGGCAAGCCGAGACTAGTAATGTTGATGGCAATTCCTAGTTTTCACTTTATGCTCTTCAAAGCGTGAGGGCCGTTTTCACACCCTGGGAAGCTGTCAGTGCTCAGCTCACAGAGCTTTAAAGGCACGAGCTGTTCACCCTTACCTCTTCTTTCAGTCTTTCAAAATACATAAATGTTACTTTAGTACATAAAGACGGAGGGGGAGGGATGTTGGCGTGCGAGGGGTGATTGAGATACACGCTTTCGTCATGTAAATTCACTTCAGTGTCTTGCTTTGCCCATTTACTACGGTCACCTCCATTATCTGAAGATACCAAATTAGCAGCCAACGTCCTAGAACGGGTTCCCAAAGGCCACTTCCAGCCCCCACCGCCGAAGCTTGG